>NW_012284988.1:0-2450 GCF_000151885.1 Dipodomys ordii | reverse complement strand
CCTACCTTTCCCCCGAGACTCTTTTTTTTTTTTTTTTTGATTGTGAATTAAGTGATTACATAATTCCCGGAATTTCACAGTATTATGGAATAATGATGCTCATTAAAGTCACAAGTTCATTCTAACTTTCCTGGAGCAAATTGTCTATCACAGTCTGTAACATATAACGGTGTTCACATGTTATATACCATATTTGTGATCAGCAGCATGGGGATATTTAGTAGTGGTTTGACCAGATCAGTGGGAGTTCTTTGTTTCTTAGGTCCTGTTAATTTTGTCGTATCACCTAACATTTTGGATTTAGCATCCACTTATCAGGGAGACCATGTACCGTTTGTCTCTTCGTTCTTGGCTTACCTCGCTCAACATGATTCCTTCTAACTCCATCCATTTCACTGCAAATGCCATTATTTTGTCATTTCTAATGGCTGCATAATATTCCATTGTGTATAGATACCACAATTTTTGGATCCATTCATCTGTGGTGGGGCATCTGGGTTGTTTCCATATCCTAGCTATTGTGAACAGTGCTGCAATAAACATGGAGGTGCACGTGTCTTTGTATATTGGTTCCTGTTGTTCAGGGTAGATGCCTAGAAGTGGTATGACTGGGTTGTAAGGGAGGTCAATCTTTAGCTTTCTAAGGACCCTCCAGACTGCTTTCCAAAGTGGTTGTATAAGTGTACATTCCCACCAGCAGTGTAATAGGGTTCCTCTTTCTCCACATCCCCTCCAGCATTTGTCGTTGGCTGATTTGTGGATGTGGGACATTCTGACTGGGGTAAGGTGGTATCTCAGGGTTGTCTTTATTTGCATTTCCTTCACCACCAGGGATGATGAACATTTCCTCATGTGTTTCTTTGCCATTTTTATTTCTTCATTTGAGAAGTCCCTCTTTAGTTCCCTTGCCCATTTAGTAATTGGTTTGTTAGGTTTGGGAGGGATTAGTTTCTTGAGTTCCCTGTATATACAGGATGTTAACCCCTTGTCTGATATATTGCTGGTAAATATTTTTTCCCAATTAGTTGGTTGTCTTTCTAGCTTAGTTGCGATAGATTTAGCTGTGCAGAAGCTTTTTATTTTAAGGTAGTCCCATTTGTCGAGTCTCTCTCCAACTTGTTGTGACCCTGGGACTCTGTTCAGGAAGTTCCTTCCTGTGCCTATTAGTTCAAGTGTCTCTCCTACTCTGTCCTGCAGTAGTTTCAGAGATTCAGGTTTAATGTTAAGGTCTTTAATCCATTTTGAGTTGATGTTGGTGCATGGTGATAGGCTGGGATCCACTTTTAGTTTTCTGCATGTGGCTGCCCAGTTTTCCCAGCACCAGCAGTGGAAGAGGCTGTGTTTCTTCCATTGTATGTCTTTGGCTCCTTTGTCGAATATCAGCTGGCTGTAGGATAAGAAGTATGTTTTGCAGGACTGAGGCTTGAATTCAGTCCTAGGAACAGGGCTGACTTTCTTGACTTCAAGTATGGGGTGATTCCCCTAGCCCGACAGTGCTGCCTATTTACCCAGACCTTGAGTTCAAATTCCATGCCTGGCAGAAAAAATGGCATGAATTGCAAAACAGGGAGATAAATAATTGTTTTTTTAATTTTTTAAATTGTTTTAATTTAATTTTTTGTTTGTTTTTGGCCATGCACAAGGCTTGAACTCAGATTGTGACAGCTCTGTCTCAGCTTCTATCACATTAGCCTGGGGTGCAGCTTCCAGAACCAAAGCCGATCCTGGAATCCTAAGACCCGAGGTCTGACAGGAAAACAAAATGAAAATGACACTAAAACAAGCTGCGAGCCACCCTTGGAAGGCGGTTTCTTGGCTTTGGTTCCTTGCATGGTGACCATCCTAGGTCTGAATGACATGGATGCCACGCACAAGTGACCTGTCACTGCTCAAGGCTGGCGGACTGTCAGGAAAGCCATAGGCCAACCCCACAACACAGTTCCTGAGTTCAAATCCTGGTCCTGACACCTACTAATGGCAGGTGATCCCAAGAGACTCTTGCCTGAGCTTAGAAATTCTGATGGAATGGTATCCAACTCATGATTGAATAGTTCGTGCAGCGGTCTAGACTCAAATTAGACGCAATAATCCTAGGATGCTGATTGAAATTAATTAATGGTTAATCAGGCATGAAAAGAATAATATTCCTTCAATAGAGGCATAATAACTACCTAAGACTTGGTAGGAACATAGCAGATGTCATTGAATACTAGATACATGGCTCTGGCACTCTGTACTAATATGTATTTATTGGTGTACTACCACCTGCCTATCCATGTATGGCTATTTTGGCCACCCCTGGGTTTCGATTTCAGAGCCTGCCAAAAATGTCATCCTGGAGTAAGAAGCCAAGTGTGACACCTGTTTTCCTTTTCTGTGAGAGTGCGGGGTGTCAGGCATGATGGAGAACAAGTCTACAAATCTAAATGCTATGTGATAGGGTGTAAACA
>NW_012284987.1:0-2130 GCF_000151885.1 Dipodomys ordii | reverse complement strand
CACCTCGCTCAACATGATTCCTTCTAGCTCCATCCATTTACCTGCAAATGCCATTATTTTGTCATTTCTAATGGCTGCATAATATTCCATTGTGTATAGATACCACAATTTTTGGATCCATTCATCTGTCGTGGGGCATCTGGGTTGTTTCCATATCCTAGCTATTGTGAACAGTGCTGCAATAAACATGGAGGTGCACTTGTCTTTGTATATTGGTTCGTGTTGTTCAGGGTAGATGCCTAGAAGTAGTATGACTGGGTCGTAAGGGAGGGCAATCTTTATCTTTCTAAGGACCCTCCAGACTGCTTTCCAAAGTGGTTGTATAAGTGTACATTCCCACCAGCAATGTAATAGGGTTCCTTTTTCTACACATCCCCTCCAGCATTTGTCGTTGGCTGATTTGTGGATGTGGGTCATTCTGACTGGGGTAAGGTGGTATCTCAGGGTTGTCTTTATTTGCATTTCCTTCACCACCAGGGATGATGAACATTTCCTCATGTGTTTCTTTGCCATTTTTATTTCTTCATTTGAGAAGTCCCTCTTCAGTTCCCTTGCCCATTTAGTAATTGGTTTGTTAGGTTTGGGAGGGATTAGTTTCTTGAGTTCCCTGTATATACAGGATGTTAACCCCTTGTCTGATATATTGCTGGTAAATATTTTTCCCAATTAGTTGGTTGTCTTTCTAGCTTAGTTGCGATAGATTTAGCTGTGCAGAAGCTTTTTATTTTAAGGTAGTCCCATTTGTCGAGTCTCTCTCCAACTTGTTGTGACCCTGGGACTCTGTTCAGGAAGTTCCTTCCTGTGCCTATTAGTTCAAGTGTCTCTCCTACTCTGTCCTGCAGTAGTTTCAGAGATTCAGGTTTAATGTTAAGGTCTTTAATCCATTTTGAGTTGATGTTGGTGCATGGTGATAGGCTGGGGTCCACTTTTAGTTTTCTGCATGTGGCTGCCCAGTTTTCCCAGCACCAGCAGTTGAAGAGGCTGTGTTTCTTCCATTGTATGTCTTTGGCTCCTTTGTCGAATATCAGCTGGCTGTAGGATAAGGAGTATGTTTTGCAGGACTGAGGCTTGAATTCAGTCCTAGGAACAGGGCTGACTTTCTTGACTTCAAGTATGGGGTGATTCCCCTAGCCCGACAGTGCTGCCTATTTACCCAGACCTTGAGTTCAAATTCCAGGCCTGGCAGAAAAAATGGCATGAATTGCAAAACAGGGAGATAAATAATTGTTTTTTTAATTTTTTAAATTGTTTTAATTTAATTTTTTGTTTGTTTTTGGCCATGCACATGGCTTGAACTCAGATTGTGACAGCTCTGTCTCAGCTTCTATCACACTAGCCTGGGGTGCAGCTTCCAGAACCAAACCGATCCTGGAATCCTAAGACCCGAGGTCTGACAGGAAAACAAAATGAAAATGACACTAAAACAAGCTGCGAGCCACCCATGGAAGGCAGTTTCTTGGCTTTGGTTCCTTGCATGGTGACCATCCTAGGTCTGAATGACATGGATGCCACGCACAGGTGACCTGTCACTGCTCAAGGCTGGCGGACTGTCAGGAAAGCCATAGTCCAACCCCGCAACACAGTTCCTGAGTTCAAATCCTGGTCCTGACACCTACTAATGGCAGGAGATCCCAAGAGACTCCTGCCTGAGCTTAGAAATTCTGATGGAATGGTATCCAACTCATGATTGAATAGTTCTTGCAGCGGTCTAGACTCAAATTAGACGCAATAATCCTAGGACGCTGATTGAAATTAATTAATGGTTAATCAGGCATGAAAAGAATAATATTCCTTCAATAGAGGCATAATAACTACCTAAGACTTGGTAGGAACATAGCAGATGTCATTGAATACTAGATACATGGCTCTGGCACTCTGTACTAATATGTATTTATTGGTGTACTACCACCAGCCTATCCATGTATGGCTATTTTGGCCACCCCTGGGTTTCGATTTCAGAGCCTGCCAAAAATGTCATCCTGGAGTAAGAAGCCAAGTGTGACACCTGTTTTCCTTTTCTGTGAGAGTGCGGGGTGTCAGGCATGATGGAGAACAAGTCTACAAATCTAAATGCTATGTGATAGGGTGTAAACAATGTTATACATGGTTAGGTGTCATCACAGTCAATGA
>NW_012284986.1:0-4039 GCF_000151885.1 Dipodomys ordii | reverse complement strand
TAGTATAGCAGGCTCCCATGGGCCCGTAGCAATCCTGGGATCTTGGCTCTCAGGAAAAAATGACAGAAGCTTTGCAGGATAAAATGCAGAAAAATTACAGGAAAAAAATGACAGAAAAATTGTCGCAGGAAGGATTTTTTATATTTCTTCTTTTGCACAGTGACCATCCTGGGTCTGAATTACACTGCTGCAAAGGGTACTTCACCTTGCATTGGTGAAGGCTAACGGGCTATCAGGGAAGCCATAGGCCCATGCGTCAACATAGGCCCTGAGCTTGAATCCTGGTCCTTACACCTACCAATGGGGGGAGATCACAAGATACTTGTTCCTATGCATGGGAATAACAATGAAATGTTAGCAAACTCATGATTGAATGAGAAGTTTCTGCATGTATTGGTCTAGTCCAAAATTAGATGGAATGATCCTAGGATAATGATTCATCTTAATGAATAGTTTATTAAGCATGAAAAGAATACCATTCCTTCAATGGTGGCATAATAAAGAACTAAGAGTTAGTAGGAACGTAATTGATGTCATTGAATCTTAGGTAGATTTCTCTGGCACTCTGTACAAATGTATATTTATTGGTGTTCTACCACCTGTCTATCCATGTATGCCTATTTTGTCCAGCCCTGCGGCTCAATCTCAGGGTCTGGATATTTCCTGGCAGATTCATTGGCTAGAGGTTGCCGTGTTGATACACCCATTCAGGGTCTGAATTGGGTCTGCCAGGACCAGAGGTCAGATACCAGCACTGCCAACAATTGGATCATGGAGTAAGAAGCTGAGTGTGATATCTATTTTCCTTTTCTCTGAGAGTCCTGGGTGTTAGACATGATGGAGAACACATCTACAAATCTAGATACTATGTGATGGGTTGTCATCAATATCATAAATGGAATGTGTGTCATCACAGTCAATAAAAAATCTCATATCTAAAATATACTTGGAACCCAAAAAATTAAATCCCCCAACAACAAATCCTCAAAGAAACAATTGCCCAATAAATAAGTGAGCAAAAGACTTAAAGAGAAACTTCTCTGAAGAGAAAAGAAGGATGGCCAATAGACAAATGAAGAAATGCTCAACCTCCCTAGCCATAAAAGAAATGCAAATCAAAACCACATTGAGATACCCTCACCCCAGTTATAATGGCTATAATCAAGAACTATAATAACACCAATGCTGGAGGGTATGTGGACTTCATTGTTGGTGGGAGTGTAATCTTGTTCAACCACTTTGGAAAGTAGTATGGAGGTTCCTCAAAAGACTCCACATAGAGCTCCCTTATTTCCCAGCAATCCCACTTTTGGGCATTTACCAAAATGATCACAAACATAACCATACTAAAGCTCCCAGCATGACTATGTTCATTGCAGCACTATTTACTATAGCTAAGTTATGGAACCAACCCAGAAGCCCCTCAGTAGATGAATGGATCAAGAAAATGTGGTATATATACACAATGGAATTCTATGCCTCCATCAGAAAAAATAACATTGCCCCATTTATTTAGGAAAGACGTGGAAAAAATTATATTAAGAAGTAAGCCAGGCCCAAAGAAACATAGCTCCCATGGTTTCCCTTATTTGTAATATCTAATATATATTTGAGTCAAGCAGAAAAGGTTAGATAAGGTGATATTAGGGAAATGAACCCTAAGATATGTACTCAAATGTTTTTTTTTCTTTCATGTGATTGTTTCTAACACATTTATAAGATTATTTCTTTGTTGCTTTGTATGTCCCTCCCCCACAGTATAACCCTTGCTTTCACTGTATTTGATGTCGGTATAATTTGTGGAGGGGAAGGGGAAAAACAAATAGTTTAAATAGGGATACAGGTGGACCCATTGCAACCATGAGATGTACAAGTCACTATGTCGAAAATGAATTTTACAACTATGGTGCGGGGGAGGGGGCTGAGTGGGAAGCAGGGAGGATTGGGTGGGGGGGGCGGGGGGAATGAGAAGTGATGGGTAGGGGAAACAAAGGAGGAGGCTACAATGCTTAATAAGAAAGGTACTCATTTTCTTGCCCATGTAATTGTAACCCCTCTGTACAGTATTTTCACAATAAAAAAAGGAAAATAAATGAATAAAACAATAATACAATAAATAACCACAACAAACAAGTCATGGACTGAACATCTCTATACGTAAGTACAAATCCTACCTTTACAATGTATATAAATAGAATTTTTCCAGGGCTGGGACTTGAATTCAGGCCTAATGACCAGGCCTTACTTTCTTGTCTTCAAGCATGGTGAGTTTCCCCTTCGTCCACAGTGCTTCAAAGTTACCCAGGCCTTAAGTTCAAATTCAAAGGTAGGAGAAACGGCATGAATTGCAAGACAGGGAGGTATTTTTGGTTTGGTTTTTTTTTTTGCTTTTTTTTTTTTTTGCCAAGTATGGTCTTGAACTCAGGTCATGGCAACCGTGCCTCATCTTTCATCACCATTGGCTGGGGTGCAGCCACGGAAACACAGCCTATCCTGAGATCCTAGAACTTCAGGCCTTGTGCAGGGCAGAGGGGGTAATGTACAGAAAAAATGTGGCAGGATGGCGTTTTTACATTTTCTTCCGTGCACCTTGGCCATCTGGGTCTGAGTGATCCGGTTCCAAAGGATACTTCACCTTGTATTGCTGTAGGCTTGCCGGCTACTGGGGAAGCCATAGTCCCGAACAATGATTAGCCAGGCACCAGTGGCTCTCACCAGTCTCCTTGATAGTTACAAGGCTGTGATAGGAGGATCATGGTCAAAGTCACCCTAGGCAGGAAAGTCCTTGAGACCCCTGTCCAACCTCAATGCCAACAAAGCCAGAAGTAGAGCTGTGTGGCTCCAGTGGTAGAGGGCTAATCTTGAGCAAGAACAGCTCACGGACTGTGCCCAGATCCTGAGTTCAAGTTCCAGGACTGGCAACAAACAGACATACACAACAATCTGTGCAGCCATCTGGCTAAAGCAGGTCTCCCTCTTGTCCTCAACTGGATTGGACAGAGTTTCCTGGTAAAGGGGCTGCTGTCATCTTGACTCTGTCCATTCTGTCTGTATCACAGGATTCCGGGCACACCTCCATTCTTTCATGGTTCTTTTTGACCAATGGGATACAAGTATAGTGGCCACGCCCACATTCCATGCTTCCCTGTATCACCAGGATTCCCTCTGTTGGTTGATACCACTAAGAGCAGTTGAGGAAGGTAGAGGTGGCTGAGTGGTGAGCAAGAGACTCCAGGTGACTTTGAGGTAGAGTAGGAAATGATGTCCTAGTCAGTGAGAGGATTTCCTAACCCTGGGAACATGGCCTGCCCAACTTTCCCTTCGCGGCGCTCAGATGTATGAAACAATAAGATTCAATGAGAGAACTGTGGGCAAGAAACTGCCACAAGAACACCAGCAGTATCCTCCCGACAGACCTGAAACATTCAGGAAAACAAAGAACATGAAAAAGGGAGGGATCCCCAAGACAAACACCACTGGGGAGCCGATTGAATGGAGAGTCTGGCCAAAGTTGATGCAGACCATGGGCCTCCCTTTCTTTTGGACACAGTCACAGCCACCAGTGTCCAGAGTGTCAAGGGTCCCAATACCACCAAGGATCCACAGAGGTGCTACTGGCATGTGGTGCCCACCCTCGACCACAGAAAAGAAACCAGGCACTCTGTGCCAAGATCCAAACACTGAAGCAGGGAAAAACAGACCCGCAGGATCCATGGAAGTAAGAGAGGGAGAAGATAGCCCAGATACATGCAGCACTAATAATGGAGGTAGAGGTCCTGCAGGCACCCATGCAGCTGTTGGTTTCAACAGAAAGTGATTTACAATGTGCACTGGCCCAAGTGCAGCAAGCCACTGATGACATAAAAAGAGAGCGCGAAGCTCTCACCAGCTGCCTGCTTGCTACACAGTGCCGTGTGGCAGAGCTGGAGATAGCAGCTTCTGTGATCACTGCTGCCAAGAATGACACCAACTGTATTTCGAACAGCTGACTGATGTGACCCTTCAGCTGCAGGACAATGCCTGAGGCTTTGATGACCTG
>NW_012284985.1:0-5695 GCF_000151885.1 Dipodomys ordii | reverse complement strand
CCCAAATGGATTGGACAGAGTTTCCTGTAAAGGGCTGCTGTCATCTTGACTCTGTCCATTCTGTCTGTATCACAGGATTCCGGGCACACCCCCATTCTTTCATGGTTCTTTTGACCAATGGGATACAAGAATAGTGGCCACGCCCACATTCCATGCTTCCCTCTATCACCAGGATTCCCTCTGTTGGTTGATACCACTACCAGCATTTGAGGAAGGTAGAGGTGGCTGAGTGGTGAGCAAGAGACTCCAGGTGACTTTGAGGTAGAGTAGGAAATGATGTCCTAGTCAGTGAGAGGATTTCCTAACCCTGGGAACATGGCCTGCCTAACTTTCCCTTCGCGGCGCTCAGATATATGAAACAATAAGATTGAATGAGAGAACTGTGGGCAAGAAACTGCCACAAGAACACCAGCAGTATCCTCCCGACAGACCTGAAACATTCAGGAAAACAAAGAACATGAAAAAGGGAGGGATCCCCAAGACAAACACCACTGGGGAGCCGATTGAATGGAGAGTCTGGCCAAAGTTGATGCAGACCATGGGCCTCCCTTGCTTTTGGACACAGTCACAGCCACCAGTGTCCAGAGTGTCAAGGGTCCCAATACCACCAAGGATCCACAGAGGTGCTACTGGCATGTGGTGCCCACCCTCGACCACAGAAAAGAAACCAGGCACTCTGTGCCAAGATCCAAACACTGAAGCAGGGAAAAACAGACCCGCAGGATCAATGGAAGTAAGAGAGGGAGAAGATAGCCCAGATACATGCAGCACTAAAAATGGAGGTAGAGGTCCACAAGGCACCCATGCAGCGGTTGGTTTCAGCAGAAAGTGATTTACAATGTGCACTGGCCCAAGTGCAGCAGGCCACTGATGACAGAGAAAGGGAGCACAAAGCTCTCACCAGCTGCCTGCAAGCTACAGAGTGGCGTGTGGCAGAGCTGGAGATAGCAGCTTCTGTGATCACTGCTGCAAAGAAGGAGACCAAAATGTATTTCGAACAGCTGAATGATGTGACCCTTCAGCTGGAGGAAAATGCCTGAAGCTTTGATGACCTGGAACAAGTGAACACAGAGTTGCAGGAGAAGCTGGAAGTGCTGGGGATACAGAGGAGCAACATGAAGAAGAGAATATGCAAGTTCCAACAAGCATTGGAGGGGCGTGAGGTACTGAAGAGACTACTGGACAACCTGAGCTGGCTGGTGACCACATCGAATCTGGAGAGAGACACCTTGATGGAGAACCTGAGCATTAAGGGGTCCGCATGGAAGGAGGAGGCATGGCAGCTGATGCAATGGGTGAACCAACTGACAGAGGAGAAGGAATGAGGGGCAAGGCATGTGTTGGACCTAGGGAATGAGCTGTGGGAACTGAGAAGGAAGCCGGTAAAGCCACGGGCCACCCCATGGACCATCTCAGGCCAAGCAGCAGCTGCAAGCACAGCCTACAGCAAGCAGATGGAATTGAAGAACCTGGAGGAACAACTTCACATCCAGGCCCAGGAAAACCAGAGTCTCTGTCTTCAGAACGTGGAGCAGCAGGAGCAACTGCAGAGACTGGAGGAGAAAGCCTAGGATCAGCAAGAGATCCCTGAGACCCCACGATGAGCATGTGTGTGGGATGGACAACCGGAGGAAAAGCTGGCCCTGCTGTGGGACGCTCTCCACAGGGTGAGCAGTGAGAAGGAGGAGCTCACCAGCATCCTGGACTCAGAGCAGCAGATGAAGAAACACCTGTGGGAACAGTAGGACTGCTCAGAGAAGAAGATAGAGAAATGGATAGTGGTGGCTGAGAGAGAGAGCCAAGCAGCTCAGGAGCAGCAGGAACAGTCACTGGGCCAGTGCAGGAGTTCAGAGCCTCCTGTGAATGGCACATTGTCTCCAATGAGCGACTGTGCTCTGAGAAGGAGTTCCTACAACAGCACTTAGAGAGGCAGACCCAGCTGCTGGAGCAGCTGAAGCAAGTGAAGGGCTCAACAAACTGAAGGGACCAGGTGGTGTCCCCGAAGTGGCAGGACACTCTCAAGTGCCTGGAAGCCACCAGATCACAGGAGGAGTGCCTGCAGGCCCTGCTGAGCTTCCTGGCTTTCCCTGTGCAAGGTGAAGGCATGAGCCCTTGAGAAACAAAAGGTAAGGAGGAGAATCTGCCCCCCCAATGTGACCATCACAGAGGATGGAGATTTTCCCCAGACCAAGAGTGACATGGCTCTGAGAGTGCTCTTCGAGGATGAGATCCACAGGGGGAAACTCCTGACACAAGAATGGCGGGCCAGCTTCAGACGCCCCTGGGCCAACCCAGCAGCTCATTGCCAGACTGAGCTGGAGCCACAGGCCCTCAACCTCATGAGCTGCCACCACAGTATGCATGGGGATGGAAAATGGGACACGGGCATCTGAGAAGAAAATCTGCTTCGTCCAGGACCTGCATGATGAGGTGGACTTCCAGAGTCCAGCAGGTGAGCTCCACCATTGATGCAGCCACCTGTCGGCACACATCCAAACTATCAAGGAGTCCCTCATGGTGTGTAAAGAGCAGATGTTGGTCCTGAATGAGCTGTGTTGGGAGAAAGCCCAGTGCATGCACTGGCTGTACCAGGAGAAGATCAAGAAGAGGAGATGCTGTGGGAGCTGCTGTCAGTCCTCAAAAGGGAAGGCACAGACAGCAGTCTCCTTATGCCAGCACAGGCTGAGCCTCCCCCCCCAACACTGCTTCAGATGCAAATTGATGACAGCATGGAGACTGCCAGAGGAGAGGTCAGGGTTCCTGACCCCGTAGTGGACTCCTTCAAGGAGTATGTCCTGCCCCAGATGCCCCACATCCAGATCCGCCCACAGCTCCCAGGCTCAGGGGAGGAGTGCTCTCTCACTTTCTCCTGTAGATTGATGTGGATGATGACTCTCTGTATGACATACTGACTCTAAAAAGCCTTGGCAGCCACCAGAAGTAGGTGACCAAGTGGCTTTCTCTCAGGCCTCCATCTGCCGGGCAACTGGAAGGTTAAACTGGGGGTAGGGTAGAGCAGAGGCTGCAGGGAGTTGGCCCAAACTCAAGGGATATCTAATGGCCCATTGGTGGCCAGGAAAGAGGCCTATGTTTTGCTTATCACAAACAATAAATTGTTTTCGAAGCAAAAAAAAAAACCAGCCTTAAAACAAAGATTTGTTCTTCCAGCTCTGGGGCTTGAACTCAGGGCCTGGCCACTGTCCCTGAGCTCTTTTTGATCCAGGATGGCCCCACCTCTCCTTCCAGCTTTTTCTGTGTGGAATAAAACCCAGGGCTTCAGGCATGCTAGGCGAACACTCTACCACTGAGCCACATTCTCAGCTAGGATGATTCTCCCCCCTCCCAAACCCAAATGACCATTCCTCAGATAAGTAGGAAGTAGGGGCTAGGATGAATATGAAGCACAAGTCTGGTTCACAACAAAAATTCCCCTGCCCCCTCTTCCCACACCCTTTGTTGAAGTTTCTCTTCTACCATTGAGGGATGAGAGAGGGAGGGGGGAGTCTCAAGAGAGTACTAACAACAGTGGCCCTCTGAGTCCTACATCCTCCTCCACACAAGTCGTCCTCCAGATTCTGATCTTACCTGACTCATGTAGAGTCTACCCTTTCTCCCTGCCACTGCAAGGCTCGGATGAAATAAAGGTCAGCCCTGGCCTCAGCCCACACCCAAGGTTTAAGCTCTTAGTCCCAGACCTACATCCACCTCTGACTGACCCTAGTTAGGCCAGACCCACCACTCACCACTATGTTGGTGGTGATTACCTCATGGATGGATTCCAGGAAGAAGGTCTATGGCAAAGAGCAGAAGCAGCAGGGTGAGCAGGGCAGAAGGAAGTGGGATGATTGCCCTGGGATCTTCCTTGGAGTCCTCCCATCCAGCCAGACCCATGCTGACCCAAAGCATGGACAAGGGCAGGGGGTGAGACGAGATGGAGGAGCACAGGACTAAAGGAGGTACTGCTTTGTCTTGGAGGACTTGATTAATTCCAATTATAATTAATTCCAATTATATTTGGCCCATGCCAATCCCAAAGACAACATGCAATGCCTCTCCGTGTTGTTGTTGGCCATGAGCGCTGTCCCTGAGCTCTTTTTCTCAAGGCTGGCACTCTACCACATGAGCCACAATGCCACTTTTGTTTTCTGATGGTTCATCGATAAGAGTCCCATACACTTTCCTGCCCAGACTGGCTTGGCACCGTGATCCTCCAGATCTCATCTTCCTGAGTATCTAGGATGACAGGCATGAGCCACCAGTGCTCAGTATGGGATGCCTTTTGAAGGCATCTTGGTGAGTCTGTAAAGGAGCCCCAAAGGGCCTGGATAGACCATGACCCAATCAAGGAGCTGGCATGGGGGAAGGCTGACCTTCTGTTCCCCCAAAATTGAAGATGCCAGGTGATGTTGTATGCACCAAACACCTAGGCCAGTAGCCACCATGCTTAGTGGGGGAAAAAGTAGAGAATACCCAAAGACTGCAGTGTAGAAATCTCTGATTTTGCATGCATGTGGTGTGTGTGTGTGTATGTGTGTGTGTGTGTGTGTGTGTGTGTGTGTGTGTGAACTCAGGGCCTTGGCTCTCTCCCTGAGTTTTCTTGCTCAAAGCTTGTGCTGTGCCACTTGAGACACAGCCCCACTTGCTTTTCAATGGTTAATTTTAGGTAAGCATCTCAAGGATGGCTTTGAATCATGATGGGGGCCCCAGGGAAGCTAGAGTAAACACAACTGGCAAGTACTATCCCTATGGTGGGCCACTCCTGCCCCCTGGTGCCCACACGTGGAACATGCGGTCCCATGCCATTATCCTCTAGAGTTCAATTTAGGCAAGTTACTAGGGAAAAGCTGACTTTTGCTCACCCTGATTGCTGATGCCAGAGCAGGTCTGTTCCACCCTACGCCAAGAGAGCTCCAGGAGGCCCAGCTTTCCAGGGACACAGGGAAGGGAGAGGTCAGCTCCAGACTGAGCTAAGAACCTTTGCCCACAGATACCCCAACTTAGCCTTACTTATCACCATAAGACCTGTTAAAGAACAACCCAAAAAAACAAAATTGGATCTGTGCCTCCAAGTGGTAGAGCTCTAGCATTGAACCAAAGAGCTCAGGGACAGGGCCCCCAAGCTTTGAGTTCAAGACCCATAAAACACAGCTTGTCTAAATGTGAACTAGTAGGATTTGTGAAGTGTTTTTGAAGAATGGTGATACTGAAGAAAGCACCCTAATTCTAATGACAGCTGAACTTGTGACATACAGCTATGTGCTGAGTCCTTCAAAGGGCACTATTTACTGGGTCCTTCCCTCATGGGAGTTATGGGCTGAGTCCTCCAAAAGGTGCTGTTTGCTGAGTCATCCCCAAGGGTGCTATGTGCTGAGTCCCTGAGAAGAGTGGGCCATCCTGGGTTTTTTAAAGGGGGCTTTGTACTGAGTCCATTACACAATGTATTGTATGCTGAGTCCTTCAAAAGGTGTGGTGTGCTAATGCATCCTAGAGGGTCCTGCTATGTGTGAGCCATTGAGAAGAGAGGGATGAGGTGTATTTTGTGTGCTGTGTGCCAAGTCCTTTATATAGGGTGCTCTGTACTGTCCTTCAAATGGTGCTGTGTGCTGAGAGCTTCCACAGTGTGGTATGTGCTGAGTCCTTCAAAATTGTTCTGTGTGCTGAGTTTATCAAAGGAAGCTGTGCACGAGGTGTTTGA
>NW_012284984.1:0-3745 GCF_000151885.1 Dipodomys ordii | reverse complement strand
TTCAGATGCAAATTTGATGACAGCATGGAGACTGCCAGAGGAGAGGTCAGGGTTCCTGACCCCGTAGTGGACTCCTTCAAAGGAGTATGTCCTGCCCCAGATGCCCCACATCCAGATCCGCCCACAGCTCCCAGGCTCAGAGGGAGGAGTGCTCTCTCACTTTCTCCTGTAGATTGATGTGGATGATGACTCTCTGTATGACATACTGACTCTAAAAAGCAGCCACCAGAAGTAGTTGACCAAGTGGCTTTCTCTCAGGCCTCCATCTGCCGGGCAACTGGAAGGTTAAACTGGGGGTAGGGTAGAGCAGAGGCTGCAGGGAGTTGGCCCAAACTCAAGGGATATCTAATGGCCCATTGGTGGCCAGGAAAGAGGCCTATGTTTTGCTTATCACAAACAATAAATTGTTTTCGAAGCAAAAAAAAAACCAGCCTTAAAACAAAGATTTGTTCTTCCAGCTCTGGGGCTTGAACTCAGGGCCTGGCCACTGTCCCTGAGCTCTTTTTGATCCAGGATGGACCCACCTCTCCTTCCAGCTTTTTCTGTGTGGAATAGAACCCAGGGCTTCAGGCATGCTAGGCGAACACTCTACCACTGAGCCACATTCTCAGCTAGGATGATTCTCCCCCCTCCCAAACCCAAATGACCATTCCTCAGATAAGTAGGAAGTAGGGGCTAGGATGAATATGAAGCACAAGTCTGGTTCACAACAAAAATTCCCCTGCCCCCTCTTCCCACACCCTTTGTTGAAGTTTCTCTTCTACCATTGAGGGATGAGAGAGGGAGGGGGGAGTCCCAAGAGAGTACCAACAACAGTGGCCCCCTGAGTCCTACATCCTCCCCCACACAAGTCGTCCTCCAGATTCTGATCTTACCTGACTCAATGTAGAGTCTACACTTTCTCCCTGCCACTGCAAGGCTCGGGATGAAAGAAAGGTCAGCCCTGGCCTCAGCCCACACCCAAGGTGGAAGCTCTTAGTCCCAGACCTACTTCCACCTCTGACTGACCCTAGTTAGGCCAGACCCACCACTCACCACTATGTTGGTGGTGATTACCTCATGGATGGATTCCAGGAAGAAGTTCTATGGCAAAGAGCAGAAGCAGCAGGGTGAGCAGGGCAGAAGGAAGTGGGGTGATTGCTCTGGGATCTTCCTTGGAGCCCTCCCATCCAGCCAGACCCATGCTGACCCAAAGCATGGACAAGGGCAGGGGGTGAGACAGGATGGAGGAGCACAGGACTAAAGGAGGTACTGCTTTGTCTTAGAGGACTTGATTAATTCCAATTATAAATAATTCCAATTATATTTGGCCCATGCCAATCCCAAAGACAACATGCAATGCCTCTCCGTGTTGTTGTTGGCCATGAGCGCTGTCCCTGAGCTCTTTTTCTCAAGGTTGGCACTCTACCACTTGAGCCACAATGCCACTTTTGTTGTCTGATGGTTCATCGATAAGAGTCCCATACACTGTCCTGCCCAGACTGGCTTGGCACCGTGATCCTCCAGATCTCAGCTTCCTGAGTAGCTAGGATGACAGGCATGAGCCACCAGTGCCCAGTATGGGATGCCTTTTGAAGGCATCTTGGCGAGTCTGTAAAGGAGCCCCAAAGGGCCTGGATAGAGCATGACCCAATCAAGGAGCTGGCATGGGGGAAGGCTGAACTTCTGTTCCTCCAAAATTGAAGATGCCAGGTGATGTTGCATGCACCAAACACCTAGGCCAGTAGCCACCATGCTTAGTGGGGGAAAAAGTAGAGAATACCCAAAGACTGCAGTGTAGAAATCTCTGATTTTGCATGCATGTGGTGTGTGTGTGTATGTGTGTGTGTGTGTGTGTGTGTGTGTGTGTGTGTGTGTGTGTGTGAACTCAGGGCCTAGGCTCTCTCCCTGAGTTTTCTTGCTCAAAGCTTGTGCTGTGCCACTTGAGACACAGCCCCACTTGCTTTTCAATGGTTAATTTTAGGTAAGCATCTCAAGGATGGCTTTGAATCATGATGGGGGCCCCAGGGAAGCTAGAGTAAACACAACTGGCAAGTACTATCCCTATGGTGGGCCACTCCTGCCCCCTGGTGCCCACATGTGGAACATGCAGTCCCATGCCATTATCCTCTAGAGTTCAATTTAGGCAAGTTACTAGGGAAAAGCTGACTTTTGCTCACCCTGATTGCTGATGCCAGAGCAGGTCTGTTCCACCCTAGGCCAAGAGAGCTCCAGGGGGCCCAGCTTTCCAGGGACACAGGGAAGGGAGAGGTCAGCTCCAGGCTGAGCTAAGAACCTTTGCCCACAGATACCCCAACTTAGCCTTACTTATCACCATAAGACCTGTTAAAGAACAACCCAAAAAAACAAAATTGGATCTGTGTCTCCAAGTGGTAGAGCTCTAGCATTGAACCAAAGAGCTCAGGGACAGGGCCCCCAAGCTTTGAGTTCAAGACCCATAAAACACAGCTTGTCTAAATGTGAACTAGTAGGATTTGTGAAGTGTTTCTGAAGAATGGTGATACTGAAGAAAGCACCCTAATTCTAATGACAGCTGAACTTGTGACATACAGCTATGTGCTGAGTCCTTCAAAGGGCGCTATTTACTGGGTCCTTCCCTCATGGGAGTTATGGGCTGAGTCCTCCAAAAGGTGCTGTTTGCTGAGTCATCCCAAAGGGTGCTATGTGCTGAGTCCCTGAGAAGAGTGGGCCATCCTGGGTTTTTTAAAGGGGGCTTTGTACTGAGTCCATTACACAATGTATTGTATGCTGAGTCCTTCAAAAGGTGTGGTGTGCTAATGCATCCTAGAGGGTCCTGCTATGTGTGAGCCCTTGAGAAGAGATGGATGAGGTGTATTTTGTGTGCTGTGTGTCAAGTCCTTTATATAGGGTGCTCTGTACTGTCCTTCAAATGGTGCTGTGTGCTGAGAGCTTCCACAGTGTGGTATGTGCTGAGTCCTTCAAAATTGTTCTGTGTGCTGAGTTTATCAAAGGAAGCTGTGCACGAGGTGTTTTACACAGCATTCTTCAACACAGCATGTGATCAGTCCCTGAGAAAGAGTGCTATGTGCTGAGTGTTTCAAAGTGTGCCATGCACTGAGTCCTTTACACTACGGGCTATAGACTCCCTCCTTCAAAGGGTGCTGTGTGCTAAGTACTCTACCCAGCATGCTACATGCTGAGTACTTCAAGGGAGCTGTGTGCTGAGTCATTTACACAGGGTGCTTTGTGCTGATTTTGGAAATGTGCTGTGTGCTAAGTCATCCCAAAGGGTGCTATGTTCTGAGTCCTTGAGAGGTGGTTATCCCCTACACTCACACACACACACAAACACAAACACACATACACACACCAGTGTCACCATGCACCTGCTTGGTGTATGGAGTCGAGGTGGATGGAGGAGAGTCTCCTGCAGGGGTGGGGCTGAGGGGAAATTCGATCCCCTGTGCTGGTACTGGGGGTGGGGTGTAGTGCTGAGCTGAGGTAAGGCTGCAATTGCCATGGTCTAGAAGCCTCAGGGCCCAGTCAGGGCTGCAATTGTGGCCAGGGGTGGGGGGCGGGGCCCAGGGGAGGAGGGGGTGGGGCCCAGGAGGGCACATTGTTGGAAGCAACCACAAGGGTCCCAAGGGGGCAGGGGTGTGAGTGCAGCAGGGGCGGGGTGGCCCAGGAGAGGAGTGTGGGGCCGAGAGAGAGCTGGGAGAAGAGCGAGCACATAGCCCTAGCAGCCATGGAAATGGGCTTCAGTGGCTGGCGGCTGCTCTGATCA
>NW_012284983.1:0-1669 GCF_000151885.1 Dipodomys ordii | reverse complement strand
GAGCAGAAGCAGCAAGTGAGCAGAGCAGAAGGAAGTGGGGTGATTGCTCTGGGATCTTCCTTGGAGCCCTCCCATCCAGCCAGACCCATGCTGACCCAAAGCATGGACAAGGGCAGGGGGTGAGACGAGATGGAGGAGCACAGGACTAAAGGAGGTACTTCTTTGTCTTGGAGGACTTGATTAATTCCAATTATAAATAATTCCAATTATATTTGGCCCATGCCAATCCCAAAGACAACATGCAATGCCTCTCCGTGTTGTTGTTGGCCATGAGCGCTGTCCCTGAGCTCTTTTTCTCAAGGCTGGCACTCTACCACTTGAGCCACAATGCCACTTTTGTTGTCTGATGGTTCATCGATAAGAGTCCCATACACTGTCCTGCCCAGACTGGCTTGGCACCGTGATCCTCCAGATCTCAGCTTCCTGAGTAGCTAGGATGACAGGCATGAGCCACCAGTGCCCAGTATGGGATGCCTTTTGAAGGCATCTTGGCGAGTCTCTAAAGGAGCCCCAAAGGGCCTGGATAGAGCATGACCCAATCAAGGAGCTGGCATGGGGGAAGGCTGAACTTCTGTTCCTCCAAAATTGAAGATGCCAGGTGATGTTGTATGCACCAAACACCTAGGCCAGTAGCCACCATGCTTAGTGGGGGAAAAAGTAGAGAATACCCAAAGACTGCAGTGTAGAAATCTCTGATTTTGCATGCATGTGGTGTGTGTGTGTGTATGTGTGTGTGTGTGTGTGTGTGTGTGTGTGTGTGTGTGAACTCAGGGCCTTGGCTCTCTCCCTGAGTTTTCTTGCTCAAAGCTTGTGCTGTGCCACTTGAGACACAGCCCCACTTGCTTTTCAATGGTTAATTTTAGGTAAGCATCTCAAGGATGGCTTTGAATCATGATGGGGGCCCCAGGGAAGCTAGAGTAAACACAACTGGCAAGTACTATCCCTATGGTGGGCCACTCCTGCCCCCTGGTGCCCACACGTGGAACATGCGGTCCCATGCCATTATCCTCTAGAGTTCAATTTAGGCAAGTTACTAGGGAAAAGCTGATTTTTGCTCACCCTGATTGCTGATGCCAGAGCAGGCCTGTTCCACCCTAGGCCAAGAGAGCTCCAGGAGGCCCAGCTTTCCAGGGACACAGGGAAGGGAGAGGTCAGCTCCAGGCTGAGCTAAGAACCTTTGCCCACAGATACCCCAACTTAGCCTTACTTATCACCATAAGACCTGTTAAAGAACAACCCAAAAAAACAAAATTGGATCTGTGCCTCCAAGTGGTAGAGCTCTAGCATTGAACCAAAGAGCTCAGGGACAGGGCCCCCAAGCTTTGAGTTCAAGACCCATAAAACACAGCTTGTATAAATGTGAACTAGTAGGATTTGTGAAGTGTTTCTGAAGAATGGTGATACTGAAGAAAGCACCCTAATTCTAATGACAGCTGAACTTGTGACATACAGCTATGTGCTGAGTCCTTCAAAGGGCGCTATTTACTGGGTCCTTCCCTCATGGGAGTTATGGGCTGAGTCCTCCAAAAGGTGCTGTTTGCTGAGTCATCCCAAAGGGTGCTATGTGCTGAGTCCCTGAGAAGAGTGGGCCATCCTGGGTTTTTTAAAGGGGGCTTTGTACTGAGTCCATTACACAATGTATTGTATGCTGAGTCCTCAAAAGGTGTGA
>NW_012284982.1:0-5491 GCF_000151885.1 Dipodomys ordii | reverse complement strand
ACACCACTTTCTTCCCCTTTCCTGGAGCCCACAGTAGCTGGTGGGTCTGCATGTGTCTCCCCTAGGAGGCCTGTGTGAACCACAGACCAGAGTAGACACCTGCCCTTCTGTCTTTAGCCAGAAGGCTCATGAGGCTACTGTGACCACAGCCGCACTCTTCCAGCCAGACAGTCTGCTCTGGTGTGTATAGTTGGAGCTAATTCAAGGTTGGGAATGAATATGCCAAACATAAATAGAGAATGAGATGGGAGGTAGTAGGACAGGGTCTGTGAATCTAGGAGGGTCTGGGAAGTGACAAACGGTGTGACATAGCAGATGGTTCACCACAACTGAGGATGAGAGGGGAGTCTTACCCAGGGTATTGATGGTGTACCTGGGCATCTGGGCAGGGGGCTCCGGGCCCCCAATGGTGACATGGATTCCCTCTAGGGGCAGTGCACTGGTGGGTAGTCCTCCCTGGAGTCCTGCAGAATCCAATCTGTGTCCCTCCTGGGCTGTTTCCAGCTGGGCAATGGTAGGCAAGTGTGTTCCCCCTGCTGGAGCCTACTTTGGATCAGGACATGGCAGTTAGCTAGGGCTCTCTGAATGCCATTTTCTGTAACCTACTGTAGGCTGTCTGGAAGAAAAAGGGGACCACTGATTTTGGAACCCTTTAAGTTTGATTGGGACAAGTTGAAATGCCAGCTTTTCCAGGGTTTTTCCTTGAAGCTGGCAATTTCTACTAATGCTTGGGATACTGGGTCAAATGAGATGGACCATTACAGCCACCAAACAATGACATTCAAGCAACACAAGCAGAGTTCCTGATCCAAATGGTCTCTTGCTATGAACGTCGTGCCTTGACTGCCTTTCTCCAACAGCTGCCAATTCTCCTCTGGCTCTCTCTAGGGTGATCACTACAGTAGAGAATGTTGTGGGGAGCAGAGATTGTGACCTTGCCATCTGCAGCCTGATTGCTGTGAGCAGAGACAATTCCCAGGACCTGTACTGGACTCTGGGAGATTAAGAGACCCAGGATGCCTCAGGGATCCTTTTCTGCAACATGAAAATTGGGGGCCGGATATGGTGGACCATCCTGTCTGGCCCTAGGGTGTGCAGAGGAGGCCCCTTGAGCAAGGCTTTCGCCTCACGACAATCTTGTTCACAGTTGAGTGGAGAATTGAGTGCCATTCAGCTTCTCAGTGGCTGGACAGAGATCTTTGAGAAGATAGGCATCCCAGAGACCCCAGAATCCAGTGAGTACATCATGGCTCATGTCCTTGGAATGAAAACAGTTAAGTGCGGTGGCACTAGGAGGGTGGGAAGAGGGAGGAGGGAGAACTGTTGGAGAGCTACATCAGGCTTTGCCCCCACCCAGGATGCTTACCTGAATTAGATGGGACTTGTCTGTAGTATTGTCATAGACAGATGCTCATTTATTTATCCAACAAACCCTTACAGTGTGTGCCAAGCCTTTGGGGAAGGGGGGTGGGTCATGCACGATGAAAAGTTCCAGTGCTGGTTCCACAGCACATGAAGAAATCTTGGTTTGAGCTGGATGCTGGTGCCTCACACCTGTCAACCTAGCTACTTAGGAGGCTGAGATAGGAGGATTGAGCCTTAAGGCCCAGGCAAAAAAGCCTGTAAGACTCTTATGTCCAACTGACTACCAAAAAGAAAATGCCAGATGTGGATGAGTAGCTCAAGCTGTAGACTGTTGGCCTTGAGTACAAAGGCTCAGGGACAGCACCCAGGCTCTGAGTTCATGCCCAGGAGTGACACAAAGAAAGGAAAGAGAAAGAGAGGAGGGAAGGATGGAGGGAGAAAAAGAGGAAAGGAAGGAAGAAGGGAGCATGCAAGCCTTGGTTTGGAGTCCCTGGATCAAGGGAGCCAACCATTCACAATTAGGATAACAGGCATAGAAAAGCATCTTTGGCCGGGTGCCAGTGGCTCATGGCTGTCATCCTAAGTACTCAGGAGCTGAATGTTAGGATCACAGGTAAAAGTCAGCTTGGGCAGGAAAGATCCTCAGACTCTTCTCTCCAATAAAGCACCAGAAAACCGGAAGTGGTGCTGTGGCTCAAGAATTACAGTGCTGGACTTGAGCTGAAGAGCTCAGCGATAGCACCCATGCCCAGAGTTCAAGCCCTACAACCAACAAAAAGAGAGAAAGTAAAACATCTTTGTCTGCAAAGGACGGTGGAGGTGTGTTTGTGTGTATGTGTGTGTGTGTGGGGTGGTGGTGGTGGTAGACATTTAGCAAGCTGCTCAGTCATCATTTTAGATGGATTGTCCCAAACTCGTAGTTCACGGCAGCCGATTCTTGACCACAGGTGAAACACTGGGTTGGATGTCAACCATCGGACCTCAGTCTTCTCATGGGACAGTTATGAGTAAATAAGGGACTAATACAGAGGGATCTCTGGAGCAGGGCCAGGCACAGAGGGAGCAGCTGTCAGATACAGTTCTCAACAATTCTGTGAGCATATGACAGGAAGTTGCCGGGAAAGGGCTCAGATGGGGTCTGTTATTAATCATGCAACAGGTGTGGGATTATGAAACAAAACATGGCTCTCTTTCATCATTACCCTGTCCCCATGAGGAAGGGATCCTTCACTCTATTCATTTTTCCAGTTGGGGAAAATGAGTCATGGAGAAGCCAGGTGACCTACTCATGACCTCCAGCTGACAGGAATGTTGGCCTGATTTCTCTGCCATGCTTCCTAGGACAGTGGGTGTTATTCAGTCCACTTCTTGTGGTGGGAAATCCACTTCTTGGCATTTGTGGGGATTGAATTCTGGGCTTAGATGCTATCCCTGAGCTCCTCAGAACAAGGCTAGTACTCTACCCCCTGAGCCACAGCATCATTTCTGGTTTTCTGTTGGTTCTTTGAGGATAAGAGTCTCACAGATCTTCCTGCCAGGGCCAGCTAGGAGTCATGATCTTCACATCTCAGCCTGCCATGTAGGTAGGATTATAGGTCTGAGCCACTGGCACCTGGCTTAAGTGTAATTCTGGACCTCTGTCTCTCTCTCTCTCTCCCTCTCTGTCTGTCTGTCTGTATATCCCTCTCTCTCTCCCTCCCTCTTTCTCACTCTCAGGAATTGGTTGAATGAGTGCTGGAGGGTGTGCCCCAGCATCCTCATGTGGCTGGAACCCAAGGTGGCCCTCTCATTCTGGAGGTGGGCTGTGGGTCAGGAGTTGTTTTGCTCAGCCTGTTGAACGAGTCCCTTGAGGTAAGCCCCTCCGTGCCCCAGCTAGACCGTGATGGTTATTCATTGTCCATCCCTTTAGTCCTTCACCACATCACTCTGAAGGTGTCACCTTGTCCCCCTGCCCAGCACAATCCCGGGCCTCTGACCTATACCCTCACATATCTGACAAGACCCTGGCTATAAGACAATAAAAACACTCCATGTATAATACCCTTGGCAGGGGAGTGTCATTTCGGTTAGAGTGGCGGGTTTCAGAGGAAAGACCCAAGACCTGACACCTCCCGATGGACATTTGTTCTTGTGACAGAGCCAAGTCATTGCTGTGGATAAGGAGGAAGCCTCCATCAGACTTACCCAGAACAATGCTCAAAGATAGGTAGGTTGTTGAAGTATCAAACCCACTCATGTCTGCTTCCTACTCCCAACAAGGAAGTGTAGTATGGGTTGCCTGGCACTGGGCCTAAGGGATTATAAATGGATGGTGGTGGTCAGGAGCTCATGGCTCCCACCCATCATCCTGGCTCTTTGGGAGGCTGAGGTCTGATGGATGTGACTCAGAGCAGCCGGGGAAGGAAAGTCCAGGAGATTCTTATCTCCCATAAACCACCTCCCTCCCCCAACCCTGACACAAAAAAGCCAGATGTGCTGTGGCTCAACTGGTAGAGCCTCAGCCTTGAACAAAAGAAGCTAAGGGATAACACCCAGGCCCTGAATCCAAGCCCTAGGACTAACACAATCATAAAATAAATGAATAGTGTACACCCTTTAGCTGACTACCAAGAAAGATGTATTCAGTTTTCTCGCTGGTACATTCAGCCAAATGTAAGGGGATACCTTTGATGTTCCCCCAACCTTCTCCTTCTCTCCTTTATCTGTCCAGGCTTAGGATGCAGGACAGAATTCAGATCATCCCCTTGGATGTTATCTTAGGTACCCTCTCCCATCCACCTCCCTTGGGGTCAAGATCCTGGATGCACTCCCTGCTGGGAGGATGAGGCACCACAGAGATGAGGGTAGGGACCCCAACACTCACACACACAAACACACAAACATCCCTAAGGCAACTCAGACTAGCCTTTTCCAAAGACACTTTATCTCCTTGGATTAACTGACCTAGGAGAGGAATTTGATCCCCTGTAACTGATTATTTTAACTTGGGCTTGTTAGTTGATAGGAGATTAATGTGAGCCAACAAAAAACAAAAAAAAAACTTTGGTGCCCATCACCTGGGGTTCAGGCTCATGCCTGTCATCCTGGCTACTTGGGAGGCTGAGATCTGAGCATCACATTTTGAAGCCAGCCATAAGCTGGAAAGCCCATGAACATCTACTCTCCATGGAACCACCAAAAAGCCAGAATTGGAGCTGTCTCTCAAGTGGTAGAGCACCAGTCTTGAGCAATAAAACTCAGAGAGACAGTTCCCAGATCCTCAGTTCAAGCTCACACAAAGAAATGGTCCTGTCTTGTTGCCCACAGATTGCCCAGGCCTCCAGCCCCCTCTCACGGAGAGTGATACAACACCTGCCCCTGGGTGGAGTGTAAGGGCTTTCAGAAATCCGGTGGTGGAATCCAGGCCTTCCCCTTTGTGCATTCTCAACCCACACTGGCTGGACGGCAGAGGTTGAGAAGTCTGGCAGCCTGCACAGTGGAGAGTCTCCAGCTATGCCAAGGTGATCAGAAAGGGCTTCTTGGAGACAACATAGCAGAGCATGTTCATTTCCAGCCAGGGCTGCTGGTGAGAGACTTGGTATAGAAATGCAAGACTGTCCGAAGACAGGCCTGAGGGGTCACAGGAGAATAGCTATCCAGGGCTGGCATTGAGTCTTAGAGGTAGAGGGCTTGCCTAGCACACAGGAAAGCATGGGTTCAATTCCTAAGTCCTGCATACACCGAAAAAGCTGGAAGTGGCACTGTGGCTCAGGTGAAAGAGCACTCCTCTGGAGACAAAGAAAGTCAGGGACAATAGCGGGGCCCTGAGGTCAGGCCCCAGGGCTGTCACCATAAAGCAGTTCTCTCAGGGACCTTGGTGATAGGTTGATGGCTATGCCCTGAAGCTCTTAGTGTATTCATCCATGCTTTGTGTCTTCTTTGACAGATGGGAGCTGGACACTCCTGCCCTGTGCACCCCTGTACCCAGTTTTCAGCAAGCCTCCCAAGGTCTTCCACCAGGACATGGAGCAGCTGGCCCCGGAAGTCCTCAGGTATCAGTTTGGTGGGGTATGGGGACATAGGGCAGGCCCCAGAACTCCTAGTGGGTCTGATCTGCCCTGGAAGACCAGGCAATCCAGAGGAGGCT
>NW_012284981.1:0-3567 GCF_000151885.1 Dipodomys ordii | reverse complement strand
AGCTCAGCGATAGCACCATGCCAGAGTCAGCCTACACACAAAAAGAGAGAAAGTAAAACATCTTTGCTGCAAAGACGTGAGGTGTGTTTGTGTGTATGTGTGTGTGTGTGGGGGGGTGGTGGTGGTAGACATTTAGCAAGCTGCTCAGTCATCATTTTAGATGGATTGTCCCAAACTCGTAGTTCACGGCAGCCGATTCTTGACCACAGGTGAAACTCTGGGTTGGATGTCAACCATCGGACCTCAGTCTTCTCATGGGACAGTTGTGAGTAAATAAGGGACTAATACAGAGGGATCTCTGGAGCAGGGCCAGGCACAGAGGGAGCAGCTGTCAGATACAGTTCTCAACAATTCTGTGAGCATATGACAGGAAGTTGCCGGGAAAGGGCTCAGATGGGGTCTGTTATTAATCATGCAACAGGTGTGGGATTATGAAACAAAACATGGCTGTCTTTCATCATTACCCTGTCCCCATGAGGAAGGGATCTTTCACTCTATTCATTTTTCCAGTTGGGGAAAATGAGTCATGGAGAAGCCAGGTGACCTACTCATGACCTCCAGCTGACAGGAATGTTGGCCTGATTTCTCTGCCATGCTTCCTAGGACAGTGGGTGTTATTCAGTCCACTTCTTGTGGTGGGAAGTCCACTTCTTGGCATTTGTGGGGATTGAATTCTGGGCTTAGATGCTATCCCTGAGCTCCTCAGAACAAGGCTAGTACTCTACCCCCTGAGCCACAGCATCATTTCTGGTTTTCTGTTGGTTCTTTGAGGATAAGAGTCTCACAGATCTTCCTGCCAGGGCCAGCTAGGAGTCATGATCTTCACATCTCAGCCTCCTGTGTAGGTAGGATTATAGGTCTGAGCCACTGGCACCTGGCTTAAGTGTAATTCTGGACCTCTGTCTCTCTCTCTCTCCCTCTCTGTCTGTCTGTCTGTATATCCCTCTCTCTCTCCCTTCCTCTTTCTCACTCTCAGGAATTGGTTGAATGAGTGCTGGAGGGTGTGCCCCAGCATCCTCATGTGGCTGGAACCCAAGGTGGCCCTCTCATTCTGGAGGTGGGCTGTGGGTCAGGAGTTGTTTTGCTCAGCCTGTTGAACGAGTCCCTTGAGGTAAGCCCCTCTGTGCCCCAGCTAGACCGTGATGGTTATTCATTGTCCATCCCTTTAGTCCTTCACCACATCACTCTGAAGGTGTCACCTTGTCCCCCTGCCCAGCACAATCCCGGACCTCTGACCTATACCCTCACATATCTGACAAGACCCTGGCTATAAGACAATAAAAACACTCCATGTGTAATACCCTTGGCAGGGGAGTGTCATTTCGGTTAGAGTGGCGGGTTTCAGAGGAAAGAACCAAGACCTGACACCTCCCGTTGGACATTTGTTCTTGTGACAGAGCCAAGTCATTGCTGTGGATAAGGAGGAAGCCTCCATCAGACTTACCCAGAACAATGCTCAAAGATAGGTAGGTTGTTGAAGTATCAAACCCACTCATGTCTGCTTCCTACTCCCAACAAGGAAGTGTAGTATGGGTTGCACGGCCCTGGGCCTAAGGGATTATAAATGGATGGTGGTGGTCAGGAGCTCATGGCTCTTATCCATCATCCTGGCTCTTTGGGAGGCTGAGGTGTGATGGATGTGACTCAGAGAAGCCGGGGAAGGAAAGTCCAGGAGATTCTTATCTCCCATAAACCACCTCCCTCCCCCAACCCTGACACAAAAAAGCCAGATGTGCTGTGGCTCAACTGGTAGAGCCTCAGCCTTGAACAAAAGAAGCTAAGGGATAACTCCCAGGCCCTGAATCCAAGCCCTAGGACTAACACAATCATAAAATAAATGAATAGTGTATACCCTTTAGCTGACTACCAAGAAAGATGTATTCAGTTTTCTCGCTGGTATATTCAGCCAAATGTAAGGGGATACCTTTGATGTTCCCCCAACCTTCTCCTTCTCTCCTTTATCTGTCCAGGCTTAGGATGCAGGACAGAATTCAGATCATCCCCTTGGATGTTATCTTAGGTACCCTCTCCCATCCACCTCCCTTGGGGTCAAGATCCTGGATGCACTCCCTGCTGGGAGGATGAGGCACCACAGAGATGAGGGTAGGGACCCCAACACTCACACACACAAACACACAAACATCCCTAAGGCAACTCAGACTAGCCTTTTCCAAAGACACTTTATCTCCTTGGATTAACTGACCTAGGAGAGGAATTTGATCCCCTGTAACTGATTATTTTAACTTGGGCTTGTTAGTTGATAGGAGATTAATGTGAGCCAACAAAAAACAAAAAAAAAACTTTGGTGCCCATCACCTGGGGTTCAGGCTCATGCCTGTCATCCTGGCTACTTGGGAGGCTGAGATCTGAGCATCACATTTTGAAGCCAGCCATAAGCTGGAAAGCCCATGAACATCTACTCTCCATGGAACCACCAAAAAGCCAGAATTGGAGCTGTCTCTCAAGTGGTAGAGCACCAGTCTTGAGCAATAAAACTCAGAGAGACAGTTCCCAGATCCTCAGTTCAAGCTCACACAAAGAAATGGTCCTGTCTTGTTGCCCACAGATTGCCCAGGCCTCAAGCCCCCTCTCACGGAGTGTGATACAACACCTGCCCCTGGGTGGAGTGTAAGGGCTTTCAGAAATCCGGTGGTGGAATCCAGGCCTTCCCCTTTGTGCATTCTCAACCCACACTGGCTGGACGGCAGAGGTTGAGAAGTCTGGCAGCCTGCACAGTGGAGAGTCTCCAGCTATGCCAAGGTGATCAGAAAGGGCTTCTTGGAGACAACATAGCAGAGCATGTTCATTTCCAGCCAGGGCTGCTGGTGAGAGACTTGGTTTAGATATGCAAGACTGTCCGAAGACAGGCATGAGGGGTCACAGGAGAACAGCTATCCAGGGCTGGCATTGCGTCTTAGAGGTAGAGGGCTTGCCTAGCACACAGGGAAGCATGGGTTCAATTCCTAAGTCCTGCATACACAGAAAAAGCTGGAAGTGGCACTGTGGCTCAGGTGAAAGAGCACTCCTCTGGAGACAAAGAAAGTCAGGGACAATACCGGGGCCCTGAGGTCAGGCCCCAGGGCTGTCACCATAAAGCAGTTCTCTCAGGGACCTTGGTGACAGGTTGATGGCTATGCCCTGAAGCTCTTAGTGTATTCATCCGTGCTTTGTGTCTTCTTTGACAGATGGGAGCTGGACACTCCTGCCATGTGCACCCCTGTACCCAGTTTTCAGCAAGCCTCCCAAGGTCTTCCACCAGGACATGGAGCAGTTGGCCCCGGAAGTCCTCAGGTATCAGTTTGGTGGGGTATGGGGACATAGGGCAGGCCCCAGAACTCCTAGTGGGTCTGATCTGCCCTGGAAGACCAGGCAATCCAGAGGAGGCAGATGGGAGCTTAGAGGGGATTAGTGATGTGGAGTGGGCCCTTTAATTCCCATGGCCACACCCAGATTCTAGCCTCCCTTTGCTGTCTCTGAGGGAGGTAGAGGGGTGTCTAGGTGGTATCTTCTAGAGGAGGACTAGGGGGAAATTCTGAAGGACTAGACACCTTAAGCCATGAGCCGCTG
>NW_012284980.1:0-4709 GCF_000151885.1 Dipodomys ordii | reverse complement strand
CACTTCTTGGCATTGTGGGGGATTGATTTCTGGGCTAGATGCTATCCCTGAGCTCCTCAGAACAAGGCTAGTACTCTACCCCTGAGCCACAGCATCATTTCCGGTTTTCTGTTGGTTCTTTGAGGATAAGAGTCTCACAGATCTTCCTGCCAGGGCCAGCTAGGAGTCACGATCTTCACATCTCAGCCTCCCATGTAGGTAGGATTATAGTTCTGAGCCACTGGCACCTGGCTTAAGTGTAATTCTGGACCTCTGTCTCTCTCTCTCTCCCTCTCTGTCTGTCTGTCTGTATATCCCTCTCTCTCTCTCTCTCCCTCTTTCTCACTCTCAGGAATTGGTTGAATGAGTACTGGAGGAGGTGTCCCAGCATCCCCATGTGGCTGGAACCCAAGGTGGCCCTCTCATTCTGGAGGTGCGCTGTGGGTCAGGAGCTGTTTTGCTCAGCCTGTTGAACCAGTCCCTTGAGGTAAGCCCCTCTGTGCCCCAGCTAGACCGTGATGGTTATTCATTGTCCATCCCTTTAGTCCTTCACCACATCACTCTGAAGGTGTCACCTTGTCCCCCTGCCCAGCACAATCCCGGGCCTCTGACCTATACCCTCACATATCTGACAAGACCCTGGCTATAAGACAATAAAAACACTCCATGTGTAATACCCTTGGCAGGGGAGTGTCATTTCAGTTAGAGTGGCGGGTTTCAGAGGAAAGACACCTCCCGTTGGATATTTGTTCTTGTGACAGAGCCAAGTCATTGCTGTGGATAAGGAGGAAGCCTCCATCAGACTTACCCAGAACAATGCTCAAAGATAGGTAGGTTGTTGAAGTATCAAACCCACTCATGTCTGCTTCCTACTCCCAACAAGGAAGTGTAGTATGGGTTGCACGGCCATGGGCCTAAGGGATTATAAATGGATGGTGGTGGTCAGGAGCTCATGGCTCCCACCCATCATCCTGGCTCTTTGGGAGGCTGAGGTCTGATGGATGTGACTCAGAGAAGCCGGGGAAGGAAAGTCCAGGAGATTCTTATCTCCCATAAACCACCTCCCTCCCCCAACCCTGACACAAAAAAGCCAGATGTGCTGTGGCTCAACTCGTAGAGCCTCAGCCTTGAACAAAAGAAGCTAAGGGATAACACCCAGGCCCTGAATCCAAGCCCTAGGACTAACACAATCATAAAATAAATGAATAGTGTACACCCTTTAGCTGACTACCAAGAAAGATGTATTCAGTTTTCTCGCTGGTACATTCAGCCAAATGTAAGGGGATACCTTTGATGTTCCCCCAACCTTCTCCTTCTTTCCTTTATCTGTCCAGGCTTAGGATGCAGAACAGAATTCAGATCATCCCCTTGGATGTTATCTTAGGTACCCTCTCCCATCCACCTCCCTTGGGGTCAAGATCCTGGATGCACTCCCTGCTGGGAGGATGAGGCACCACAGAGATGAGGGTAGGGACCCCAACACTCACACACACAAACACACAAACATCCCTAAGGCAACTCAGACTAGCCTTTTCCAAAGACACTTTATCTCCTTGGATTAACTGACCTAGGAGAGGAATTTGATCCCCTGTAACTGATTATTTTAACTTGGGCTTGTTAGTTGATAGGAGATTAATGTGAGCCAACAAAAAACAAAAAAAACTTTGGTGCCCATCACCTGGGGTTCAGGCTCATGCCTGTCATCCTGGTTACTTGGGAGGCTGAGATCTGAGCATCACATTTTGAAGCCAGCCATAAGCTGGAAAGCCCATGAACATCTACTCTCCATGGAACCACCAAAAAGCCAGAAGTGGAGCTGTCTCTCAAGTGGTAGAGCACCAGTCTTGAGCAATAAATCTCAGAGAGACAGTTCCCAGATCCTCAGTTCAAGCTCACACAAAGAAATGGTCCTGTCTTGTTGCCCACCGATTGCCCAGGCCTCCAGCCCCCTCTCACGGAGAGTGATACAACACCTGCCCCTGGGTGGAGTGTAAGGGCTTTCAGAAATCCGGTGGTGGAATCCAGGCCTTCCCCTTTGTGCATTCTCAACCCACACTGGCTGGACGGCAGAGGTTGAGAAGTCTGGCAGCCTGCACAGTGGAGAGTCTCCAGCTATGCCAAGGTGATCAGAAAGGGCTTCTTGGAGACAACATAGCAGAGCATGTTCATTTCCAGCCAGGGCTGCTGGTGAGAGACTTGGTTTAGATATGCAAGACTGTCCGAAGACAGGCCTGAGGGTCACAGGAGAACAGCTATCCAGGGCTGGCATTGCGTCTTAGAGGTAGAGGGCTTGCCTAGCACACAGGAAGCATGGGTTCAATTCCTAAGTCCTGCATACACAGAAAAAGCTGGAAGTGGCACTGTGGATCAGGTGAAAGAGCACTCCTCTGGAGACAAAGAAAGTCAGGGACAATACAGGGGCCCTGAGGTCAGGCCCCAGGGCTGTCACCATAAAGCAGTTCTCTCAGGGACCTTGGTGACAGGTGGATGGCTATGCCCTGAAGCTCTTAGTGTATTCATCCGTGCTTTGTGTCTCCTTTGACAGAGGGGAGCTGGACACTCCTGCCCTGTGCACCCCTGTACCCAGTTTTCAGCAAGCCTCCCAAGGACATGGAGCAGTTGGCCCCGGAAGTCCTCAGGTATCAGTTTGGTGGGGTATGGGGACATAGGGCAGGCCCCAGAACTCCTAGTGGGTCTGATCTGCCCTGGAAGACCAGGCAATCCAGAGGAGGCAGATGGGAGCTTAGAGGGGATTAGTGATGTGGAGTGGGCTCTTTAATCCCCATGGCCACACCCAGATTCTAGCCTCCCTTTGCTGTCTCTGAGGGAGGTAGAGGGGTGTCTAGGTGGTATCTTCTAGAGGAGGACTAGGTGGAAATTCTGAAGGAATAGACACCTTAAGCCATGAGCCGCTGGCTCATACCTGTTATCCCACATCTGTCATCCTGGCCACTCAGGAGTCTGAGATGCAGTGGATCTCATTTCCCAGCCCTGGCAGAAAAGTCCCTCCAGAGTCTCATCTCCAATCTCCAACCAGAAGTGGCACTGTGGCTCAAGTGGCAGAACACTGGCCTTGAGAAAAATTAGACATCAGGGACAGTACCCAAGCCCTGAATTCAAGGCTCTCAACCAAAATTAAAACAAAAACAAAAAAAAACAAACAGGAAAGAAAGATACCCCTTCCTTGCTTGCAAGAGATAGTGAAGTATTGGGGTGGTTGAGGTTGGGAGACCAGATGCTGGCCTCATTGTACAAACATTTCTAATAACTCCCCAGGTTTACCCCAGTGTGAAGCCATAGCAGGGTGGGTGGTGCCTTACCAAGAACTCCAGAGGTCGTGGCTTGTCGCAGGCAGGGAGTGGGTGAATCGGAGCTGGGGTGGGATGGTAGTGTCAATTATATGCTCTCCATTCATGGAAGAAGGTTTTGGATGCTGGTGACCAAGTCTGAAGTGTAGGGTTACATTTGGTTTGTGTCTTGATGAGTTGGGTTTTCCCTTGGTATAAGAAGTTGACTGCAGAGGAGGCTACAATATTTGATAAGAAATGTACTCCTTATCTTGCCCATGTAATTGTAACCCCTCTGTACAGTAGTTTCACAATAAAAAAGAAAGAAAGAAAAGAGCTGAAGAAAAAAAGAAGTTGGGTGTAGCTGGGCACTGTCAGTGGCTCACAACTGTCATCCTAGTTACTCAGGAGGCTGAGATCTGAGGATAACGGTTCAAAGCCAGCTTGGGAAGGAATGTCTGTGAGACTTTATCCTCTATGAACCACCAGAAAATAGGATGTGGTGCTGTGGGTCCAGTAGTAGAGCGCACACTTTCATCTGAAGAGCTGAGGGCCTTCTGGCAGGCCCAAAGTTCAAACCCCATAACCTACAACCAAACAAAAGGTAGCTGAATTTTCTGCATAACTATGTCTACAGTAGAAATGCCATGATGTGTTGTGAACTATTGCACACCTGTGAGAGGCTCTGAGTTTTGTCTACAGTTGGTCTGATGATGGTAGTGCCATCATCTCTGGGGTGGAATATTCAGGGTGCTCAGGGACTGCTGAGGCTTTGGGCTACCAGTGTGTGTGTCTGTCTGTTCATGTGTCTTTTGTCTGTGTGTCTGTGTGTTTGGATGTAGAAGACCTGGGCCTTGAACTCAAGGTCTAGGTGAAGTTCCTATGCTTCTGTGCTCAAAGCTAGTGCTCTAACACTTGAGCTGCATCTCCATTTCTCGCTATTTGGTGGTTCATTGGAGATAAGAGCCTCACAGACATTTCTGTGCTGGCTGGCTTTGACCTCAGCCTCCTGAGTAGCTAGGATGACAGGTGTGAGACAGTAGTGCCACATTTGTGTGTGTGTGAGTGTGTGTGTGTCCCTCATCTTTCTCTGTCACTTTCAGGGTGCCTTTCTGGCTCTTTCTGACCTTGGATGGTGCCCCTCCTCCACATCGACTTTGTCTTTAGCCTCCTATCAGGGTCTACAATGAGTGCTAAATTGCCAGAGACCTGAGTTCAAGCTTTTCTTTGGGGCCCAAGTCCAGCTGTCCAAATCTTTGGCCTCCTGCAGGGGATTCTGAGTCAGCTGGGCCAGCTGCAATAGAGTCTTGCCTGTCTCTGGGTTGGGAACTCAGACATGGGATGTCCTGCCCTTTTCCTCAGCTAGACCTCTGGCTGCATGTCCCTCTCTGCAAGCTGGCTGTGAGTGGGGGAAGAGGGTTGCCGGTGGCTCTGGCCAACTGA
>NW_012284979.1:0-4076 GCF_000151885.1 Dipodomys ordii | reverse complement strand
GTCCACTTCTTGGCATTTGTGGGGATTGAGTTCTGGGCTTAGATGCTATCCCTGAGCTCCTCAGAACAAGGCTAGTACTCTACCCCTGAGCCACAGCATCATTTCCGGTTTTCTGTTGGTTTTTGAGGATAAGAGTCTCACAGATCTTCCTGCCAGGGCCAGCTAGGAGTCATGATCTTCACATCTCAGCCTCCTGTGTAGGTAGGATTATAGGTCTGAGCCACTGGCACCTGGCTTAAGTGTAATTCTGGACCTCTGTCTCTCTCTCTCTCCCTCTCTGTCTGTCTGTCTGTATATCCCTCTCTCTCTCTCCCTCCCTCTTTCTCACTCTCAGGAATTGGTTGAATGAGTGCTGGATGAGGTGGCCCAGCATCCCCATGTGGCTGGAACCCAAGGTGGCCCTCTTATTCTGGAGGTGGGCTGTGGGTCAGGAGTTGTTTTGCTCAGCCTGTTGAACCAGTCCCTTGAGGTAAGCCCCTCCGTGCCCCAGCTAGACCGTGATGGTTATTCATTGTCCATCCCTTTAGTCCTTCACCACATCACTCTGAAGGTGTCACCTTGTCCCCCTGCCCAGCACAATCCCGGGCCTCTGACCTATACCCTCACATATCTGACAAGACCCTGGCCATAAGACAATAAAAACACTCCATGTGTAATACCCTTTGCAGGGGAGTGTCATTTTGGTTAGAGTGGTGGGTTTCAGAGGAAAGACCCAAGACCTGACACCTCCCAGGGGCACATTTGTTCCTGTGACAGAGCCAAGGCATTGCTGTGGATAAGGAGGAAGCCTCCATCAGACTTACCCAGAACAATGCTCAAAGATAGGTAGGTTGTTGAAGTATCAAACCCACTCATGTCTGCTTCCTACTCCCAACAAGGAAGTGTAGTATGGGTTGCCCGGCCCTGGGCCTATGGGATTATAAATGGATGGTGGCGGTCAGGAGCTCATGGCTCCCACCCATCATCCTGGCTCTTTGGGAGGCTGAGGTCTGATGGTTGTGACTCAGAGCAGCCCGGGAAGGAAAGTCCAGGAGATTCTTATCTCCCATAAACCACCTCCCTCCCCCAACCTTCACACAAAAAAGCCAGATGTGCTGTGGCTCAACTGGTAGAGCCTCAGCCTTGAACAAAAGAAGCTAAGGGATAACACCCAGGCCCTGAATCCAAGCCCTAGGACTAACACAATCATAAAATAAATGAATAGTGTACACCCTTTAGCTGACTACCAAGAAAGATGTATTCAGTTTTCTCGCTGGTACATTCAGCCAAATGTAAGGGGATACCTTTGATGTTCCCCCAACCTTCTCCTTCTCTCCTTTATCTGTCCAGGCTTAGGATGCAGGACAGAATTCAGATCATCCCCTTGGATGTTACCTTAGGTACCCTCTCCCATCCACCTGCCTTGGGGTCAAGATCCTGGATGCACTCCCTGCTGGGAGGATGAGGCACCACAGAGATGAGGGTAGGTATCCCCAACACTCACACACACAAACACACAAACATCCCTAAGGCAACTCAGACTAGCCTTTTCCAAAGACACTTTATCTCCTTGGATTAACTGACCTAGGAGAGGAATTTGATCCCCTGTAACTGATTATTTTAACTTGGGCTTGCTAGTTGATAGGAGATTAACGTGAGCCAACAAAAACCAAAAAAAACTTTGGTGCCCATCACCTGGGGTTCAGGCTCATGCCTGTCATCCTGGCTACTTGGGAGGCTGAGATCTGAGCATCACATTTTGAAGCCAGCCATAAGCTGGAAACCCCATGAACATCTACTCTCCATGGAAACACCAAAACGCCAGAAGTGGAGCTGTCTCTCAAGTGGTAGAGCACCAGTCTTGAGCAATAAAACTCAGAGAGACAGTTGCCAGATCCTCAGTTCAAGCTCACACAAAGAAATGGTCCTGTCTTGTTGCCCACATATTGCCCAGGCCTCCAGCCCCCTCTCACGGAGTGTGATACAACACCTGCCCCTGGGTGGAGTGTAAGGACTTTCAGAAATCCGGTGGTGGAATCCAGGCCTTCCCCTTTGTGCATTCTCAACCCACACTGGCTGGAAGGCAGAGCCTGACAAGTCTGGCAGCCTGCACAGTGGAGAGTCTCCAGCTATGCCAAGGTGATCAGAAAGGGCTTCTTGGAGACAATATAGCAGAGCATGTTCATTTCCAGCCAGGGCTGCTGGTGAGAGACTTGGTATAGATATGCGAGACTGTCCCAAGACAGGGCTGAGGGGTCACAGGAGAACAGCTATCCAGGGCTGGCATTGCATCTTAGAGGTAGAGGGCTCACCTAGCACACAGGAAAGCATGGGTTCAATTCCTAAGTCCTGCATACACAGAAAAAGCTGGAAGTGGCACTGTGGATCAGGTGAAAGAGCACTCCTCTGGAGACAAAGAAAGTGAGGGACAATACAGGGGCCCTGAGGTCAGGCCCCAGGGCTGTCACCATAAAACAGTTCTCTCAGGGACCTTGGTGACAGGTGGATGGCTATGCCCTGAAGCTCTTAGTGTATTCATCCGTGCTTTGTGTCTCCTTTGACAGATGGGAGCTGGACACTCCTGCCCTGTGCACCCCTGTATCCAGTTTTCAGCAAGCCTCCCAAGGTCTTCCACCAGGACATGGAGCAGCTGGCCCCGGAAGTCCTCAGGTATCAGTTTGGTGGGGTATGGGGACATAGGGCAGGCCCCAGAACTCCTAGTGGGTCTGATCTGCCCTGGAAGACCAGGCAATCCAGAGGAGGCAGATGGGAGCTTAGAGGGGATTAGTGATGTGGAGTGGGCCCTTTAATTCCCATGGCCACACCCAGATTCTAGCCTCCCTTTGCTGTCTCTGAGGGAGGTAGAGGGGTGTCTAGGTGGTATCTTCTAGAGGAGGACTAGGTGGAAATTCTGAAGGACTAGACACCTTAAGCCATGAGCCGCTGGCTCATACCTGTCATCCCACATCTGTCATCCAGGCCACTCGGGAGTCTGAGATGCAGTGGATCTCATTTCCCAGCCCTGGCAGGAAAGTCCCTCCAGAGCCTCATCTCCAATCTCCAACCAGAAGTGGCACTGTGGCTCAAGTGGCAGAATACTGGCCTTGAGGAAAATTAGACATCAGGGACAGTACCCAAGCAATGAATTCAAGGCTCTCAACCAAAAACAAAAACAAAAAACCAAACAAGAAAGATAGATACCTCTTCCTTGCTTGCAAGAGATAGTGAAGTATTGGGGTGGTTGAGATTGGGAGACCAGATGCTGGCCTCATTGTACAAACATTTCTAATACCTCCCCAGGTTTACCCCAGTGTGAAGCCATAGCAGGGTGGGTGGTGCCTTACCAAGAACTCCAGAGGTCGTGGCTTGTCGCAGGCAGGGAGTGGGTGAATTGGAGCTGGGGAGGGATGGTAGTGTCAATTATATGCTCTCCATCCATGGAAGAAGGTTTTGGATGCTGGTGACCAAGTCTGAAGTATAGGGTTACATTTGGTTTGTGTCTTGATGAGTTGGGTTTTCCCTTGGTATAAGAAGTTGACTGCACAGGAGGCTACAATATTTGATAAGAAATGTACTCCTTATCTTGCCCATGTAATTGTAACCCCTCTGTATAGTATTTTCACAATAAAAAAGAAAGAAAGAAAAGAGCTGAAGAAAAAAAGAAGTTGGGTGTAGCTGGGCGCTGCCAGTGGCTCACAACTGTCATCCTAGTTACTCAGGAGGCTGAGATCTGAGGATAACGGTTCAAAGCCAGCTTGGGAAGGAACGTCTGTGAGACTTTATCCTCTATGAACCACCAGAAAATAGGATGTGGTGCTGTGGTGCCAGTAGTAGAGCGCACACTTTCATCTGAAGAGCTGAGGGCCTTCTGGCAGGCCCAAAGTTCAAACCCCATAACCTACAACCAAACAAAAGGTAGCTGAATTTTCTGCATAACTATGTCTACAGTAGAAATGCCATGATGTGTTGTGAACTATTCCAGACCTGTGAGAGGCTCTGAGTTTTGTCTACAGTTGGTCTGATGATGGTAGTGCCATCATCTCTGGGGTGGAATATTCAGGGTGCTCAGGGACTGCTGAGGCTTTGGGCTACCAGTG
>NW_012284978.1:0-2078 GCF_000151885.1 Dipodomys ordii | reverse complement strand
TCAGTAGTAGAGCGCACACTTCATCTGAGAGCTGAGGCGTCTGCAGGCCCCAAAGTTCAAACCCCATAACTACAGCAAACAAAAGTAGCTGAATTTTCTGCATAACTATGTCTACAGTAGAAATGCCATGATGTGTTGTGAACTATTCCAGACATGTGAGAGGCTCTGAGTTTTGTCTGCAGTAGGTCTGATGATGGTAGTGCCATCATCTCTGGGGTGGAATATTCAGGGTGCTCAGGGACTGCTGAGGCTTTGGGCTACCAGTGTGTGTGTCTGTCTGTTCATGTGTCTTTTGTCTGTGTGTGTCTGTGTCTGTGTGTTTGGATGTAGAAGACCTGGGCCTTGAACTCAAGGTCTAGGTGAAGTTCCTATGCTTCTGTGCTCAAAGCTAGTGCTCTAACACTTGAGCTGCATCTCCATTTCTGGCTATTTGGTGGTTCATTGGAGATAAGAGCCTCACAGATATTTCTGTGCTGGCTGGCTTTGACCTCAGCCTCCTGAGTAGCTAGGATGACAGGTGTGAGACAGTAGTGCCACATTTGTGTGTGTGTGAGTGTGTGTGTGTGGCTCATCTTTCTCTGTCACTTTCAGGGTGCCTTTCTGCCTCTTTCTGACCTCGGATGGTGCCCCTCCTCCACACCGACTTTGTCTTTAGCCTCCTATCAGGGTCTACAATGAGTGCTAAATTGCCAGAGACCTGAGTTCAAGCTTTTCTTTGGGGCCCAAGTCCAGCTGTCCAAATCTTTGGCCTCCTGCAGGGGATTCTGAGTCAGCTGGGCCAGCTGCAATAGAGTCTTGCCTGTCTCTGGGTTGGGAACTCAGACATGGGATGTCCTGCCCTTTTCCTCAGCTAGACCTCTGGCTGCATGTCCCTCTCTGCAAGCTGGCTGTGAGTGGGGGAAGAGGGTTGCCGGTGGCTCTGGCCAACTCCAGCTTGATAGCGGACTGAAGGCTGCCCAAGCAAGGAGGATTCCGGGCTGCATTGGAAGTGAGGCCAAGGTGGCTTGGAAATATCTATTGGTGTCTAGGAAATGTCCACGTACTTTATTGCAGGCAAGTCTACCTTCCAGCTCCATCTGGGCCTCTCCAATCCTTCTAGAGAATTCTGGATGCCCAGAATACAGAGGCACAGACTAGATTCCAGGGCCAGGGAATTGGGGGAGGAGAGACTGGTATGGCCAATACCTCAATGTTCTGGGGCATTAGCCTTGACCTGGGTATGCCACCCTTGTGTACGTTCACTTCTTAACCCAGAGCTGGCCAGAAACAGGCCACTTGTGGTGCTGTGGAAGTGGCAGGACTGGAAGTGAGATCTAGGATGACCAACATTTGGATTTATGGCCTGAGGGAAGGAGGGAGCAAGGGTGTCTTTAAAAAAACCTCCTACAGCTGGAACTCAGGGCCTAGGCACTGAGCTTCTTTTCTTCAAATCTAACATGCTACCACTTGAACCACAGCTCACATTTCATCTTTTTTAGTAGTTTAGTGGAGATAAGATTCTCACAATCTTTTCGGTCTGGGCTGGCTTCAAGCTGCCATATTAAGAGCTCAGCCTCTTAATTAGTTAGGATTGCTGGTATGAGTCAATTGGCACCTGCTAAGGATGTTAGTGTGTGTGTGTGTGTGTGTGTGTGTGTGTGTGTGTGTGTGTGTGTGTTTACTAGGGCTTGAACACAGGGCCTAGGTGGTATCCTTTAGCTTGTTTGCACAAGGTTGGTGCTCTACTACTTTAACTACAGTAGCTCTGCTTCCCAGCTTTTTGGTGATTCATTGGAGATAAGAGTCTGCCCAGGCTAGCTTTGAATCTTGCTTGATCCTCATGTGTCAACCTTGAGTAGCTAGGATTATAGGCATGACCCACTCCCATCCAGCTTTAAGGATGTCTCTTCATACTGTCTTCTGTTCTAACAGCTGTGTACTTGCCCTGGCCTAGATCTCTGATCTCTATTTCAGCTCCCAGCAGCCCTTGACTGTGTGGAGAACATAAAGCTCAAACCTGTCAAGCATCCTATTTCTATGTCTTCAGGGGAGGGTACATTTCCTCTGAAGCCTGGAGGAGTAGAGGGAGGAGAAGGTGA
>NW_012284977.1:0-19727 GCF_000151885.1 Dipodomys ordii | reverse complement strand
AGAGAGAGAGAGAGGGAGATTATCTTTCTCATTGTACAGTCACCATGTCTAAAAAGAGCAAAAGCATTTTATTTGTGTGTATGTGTGTATTTGTTATTCTTTTTCAATTAATGCCCAGTATGAGCCCAGCCATAATTTTTGTTTTCTCTTTCACCGTTTTATGGCTCCTTTAGAGAAGGTTTCAGTAGATGTTCCTTTCCACCACTTTCTTCCCCTTTCCTGCAGCCCACAGTAGCTGGTGGGTCTGCATGGGTCTCCCCTAGGAGGCCTGTGTGAACCACAGACAAGAGTGGACACCTGCCCTTCTGTCTTTAGCCAGAAGGCTCATGAGGCTACTGTGACCACAGCCGCACTCTTCCAGGCAGACAGTCTGCTCTGGTGTGTATAGTTGGTGCTAATTCAAGGTTGGGAATGAATCTGCCGAACATAAATAGAGAATGAGGTGGGAGGTAGTAGGACACGGTCTGTGAATCTAGGAGGATCTGGGAAGTGACGAAGGTTGTGATAGAGCAGATGGTTCACCACAACTGAGGATGAGAGGGGAATCTTACCCAGGGTATTGATGGTGTACGTGGGCATCTGGGCAGGGGGCTCCGGGCCCCCAATGGTGACATGGATTCCCTCTAGGGGCAGTGCACTGGTGGGTAGTCCTCCCTGGAGTCCTGCAGACTCCAATCTGTGTCCCTCCTGGGCTGTTTCCAGCTGGGCAATGGTAGGCAAGTGTGTTCCCCCTGCTGGAGCCTACTTGGGATCAGGACATGGCAGTTAGCTAGGGCTCTCTGAATGCCATTTTCTGTAACCTGCTATAGGCTGTCTGGAAGAAAAAGGGGACCACTGACTTTGGAACAATTTAAGTTTGATTTGGACAAGTTGAAATGCCAGCTTTTCCAGGGTTTTTTCCTTGAAGCTGGCAATTTCTACTAATGCTTGGGATACTGGGTCAAATGAGATGGACCATTTCAGCCACCAAACAATGACATTCAAGCAGCACAAGCAGAGTTCCTGATCCAAATGGTCTCCTGCTATGAACGTCGTGCCTTGACTGCCTTTCTCCAACAGTTGCTGATTCTCCTCTGGCTCTCTCTAGGGTGTTCACTACAGTAGAGAATGTTGTGGGGAGCAGAGATTGTGACCTTGCCATCTGCAGCCTGATCGCTGTGAGCAGAGACAATTCCCATAACCTGTACTGGACTCTGGGAGATTCAGAGACCCAGGATGCCTCAGGGATCCTTTTCTGCAACATGAAAATTGGGGGCCGGATATGGTGGACCATCCTGTCTGGCCCTAGGGAGTGCAGAGGAGGCCCCTTGAGCAAGGCTTTTGCCTCACGACAATCTTGTTTACAGTTGAGTGGGGAATTGAGTGCCATTCAGCTGGTCAGTGGCTGGACAGAGATCTTTGAGAAGATAGGCATCCCAGCGACCCCAGAATACAGTGAGTACATCATGGCTCATGTCCTTGGAATGAAAACAGTTAAGTGTGGTGGCACTAGGAGGGTGGGAAGAGGGAGGAGGGAGAACTGTGGGAGAGCTACATCAGGCTTTACCCCCACCCAGGATGCTTACCTGAATTAGATGGGACTTGTCTGTAGTATTATCATAGACAGATGCTCACTTATTTATCCAACAAACCCCTACAGTGTGTGCCAAGCATGTGGGGAAGGGGGGCAGGTCATGCACGATGAAAGGTTCCAGTGCTGGTTTCACAGCACATGAAGAAATCTTGGTTTGAGCTGGATGCTGGTGCCTTACACCTGTCAACCTAGCTACTTAGGAGGCTGAGATAGAAGGATTGAGCCTTAAGGCACAGGCAGAAAAGCCTGTAAGACTCTTATCTCCAACTGACTACCAAAAAGAAAATGCCAGATGTGGATGAGTAGCTCAAGCTGTAGACTGTTGGCCTTGAGTAAAAAGGCTCAGAGACAGCACCCAGGCTCTGAGTTCATGCCCAGGAGTGACACAAAGAAAGGAAAGAGAAAGAGAGGAGGGAAGGATGGAGGAAGAAAAGGAGGAAAGGAAGGAAGAAGGGAGCATGCAAGCCTTGGTTTGGAGTCTCTGGATCAAGGGAGCCAACCATTCACAATTAGGATGACAGGCATAGAAAAGCATCTTTGGCTGGGTGCCAGTGGCTCATGGCTGTCATCCTAAGTACTCAGGAGCTAAATCTTAGGATCACAGGTAAAAGCCAACTTGGGCAGGAAAGACCCTCAGACTATTCTCTCCAATAAAGCACCAGAAAACCGGAAGTGGTGCTGTGGCTCAAGAATTACAGTGCTGGACTTGAGCTGAAGAGCTTAGGGATAGCACCCAGGCCCAGAGTTCAAGCCCTACAACCAACAAAAAGAGAGAAAGTAAAACATCTTTGCCTGCAAAGGGCGGTGGAGGTGTGTTTGTGTGTATGTGTGTGTGTGTGTGGGGGTGGTGGTGGTGGTAGACATTTAGCAACCTGCTCAGTCATCATTTTAGATGGATTGTCCCAAACTCATAGTTCACGGCAGCCGATTCTTGACCACAGGTGAAACTCTGGGTTGGATGTCGACCATTGGACCTGTCTCCTCATGGGACAGTTATGAGTAAATAAGGGACTAGTACAGAGGGATCTCTGGAGCAGGGCCAGGCACAGAGGGAGCAGGTGTCAGATACAGTTCTCAACAATTCTGTGAGCATATGACAGGAAGTTGCCGGGAAAGGGCTCAGATGGGGTCTGTTATTAATCATGCAACAGGCGTGAGATTATGAAACAAAACATGGCTCTCTTTCATCATTACCCAGTCCCCATGAGGAAGGGATCCTTCACTCTATTCATTTTTCCAGTTGGGTAAAATGAGTCATGGAGAAGCCAGGTGACCTACTCATGACCTCCAGCTGACAGGAAGCTTGGCCTGATTTCTCTGCCATGCTTTCTAGGACAGTCCGTGTTATTCAGTCCACTTGTGGTGGGAAGTCCACTTCTTGGCATTTGTGGGGATTGAGTTCTGGGCCTAGATGCTATCCCTGAGCTCCTCAGAACAAGGCTAGTACTCTACCCCCTGAGCCACAGCATCATTTCCGGTTTTCTGTTGGTTCTTTGAGGATAAGAGTCTCACAGATCTTCCTGCCAGGGCCAGCTAGGAGTCATGATCTTCACATCTCAGCCTCCCATGTAGGTAGGATTATAGGTCTGAGCCACTGGCACCTGGCTTAAGTGTAATTCTGGACCTCTGTCTCTCTCTCTCTCTCCCTCTCTGTCAGTCTGTCTGTATATCCCTCTCTCTCTCTCTCTCTCTCCCTCCCTCTTTCTCACTCTCAGGAATTGGTTGAATGAGTGCTGGAGGAGGTGGCCTAGCATCCCCATGTGGCTGGAACCCAAGGTGGCCCTCTTATTCTGGAGGTGGGCTGTGGGTCAGGACTTGTTTTGCTCAGCCTGTTGAACCAGTCCCTTGAGGTAAGCCCCTCCGTGCCCCAGCTAGACCGTGATGGTTATTCATTGTCCATCCCTTTAGTCCTTCACCACATCACTCTGAAGGTGTCACCTTGTCCCCCTGCCCAGCACAATCCCGGGCCTCTGACCTATACCCTCACATATCTGACAAGACCCTGGCTATAAGACAATAAAAACACTCCATGTGTAATACCCTTTGCAGGGGAGTGTCATTTTGGTTAGAGTGGCGGATTTCAGAGGAAAGACCCAAGACCTGACACCTCCCGTTGGACATTTGTTCTTGTGACAGAGCCAAGTCATTGCTGTGGATAAGGAGGAAGCCTCCATCAGACTTACCCAGAACAATGCTCAAAGATAGGTAGGTTGTTGAAGTATCAAACCCACTCATGTCTGCTTCCTACTCCCAACAAGAAAGTATAGTATGGGTTGCCCGGCCCTGGGCCTATGGGATTATAAATGGATGGTGGTGGTCAGGAGCTCATGGCTCCCACACATCATCCTGGCTCTTTGGGAGGCTGAGGTCTGATGGTTGTGACTCAGAGCAGCCCGGGAAGGAAAGTCCAGGAGATTCTAATCTCCCATAAACCACCTCCCTCCCCCAACCCTCACACAAAAAAGCCAGATGTGCTGTGGCTCAACTGGTAGAGCCTCAGCCTTGAACAAAAGAAGCTAAGGGATAACACCCAGGCCCTGAATCCAAGCCCTAGGACTAACACAATCATAAAATAAATGAATAGTGTACACCCTTTAGCTGACTACCAAGAAAGATGTATTCAGTTTTCTCACTGGTACATTCAGCCAAATGTAAGGGGATACTTTTGATGTTCCCCCAACCTTCTCTTTCTCTCCTTTATCTGTCCAGGCTTTGGATGCAGGACAGAATTCAGATCATCCCCTTGGATGTTACCTTAGGTACCCTCTCCCATCCACCTGCCTTGGGGTCAAGATCCTGGATGCACTCCCTGCTGGGAAGATGAGGCACCACAGAGATGAGGGTAGGTATCCCCAACACTCACACACACAAACACACAAACATCCCTAAGGCAACTCAGACTAGCCTTTTCCAAAGACACTTTATCTCTTTGGATTAACTGACCTAGGAGAGGAATTTGATCCCCTGTAACTGATTATTTTAACTTGGGCTTGCTAGTTGATAGGAGATTAACGTGAGCCAACAAAAACCAAAAAAAACTTTGGTGCCCATCACCTGGGGTTCAGGCTCATGCCTGTCATCCTGGCTACTTGGGAGGCTGAGATCTGAGCATCACATTTTGAAGCCAGCCATAAGCTGGAAAGCCCATGAACATCTACTCTCCATGAAAACACCAAAAAGCCAGAAGTGGAGCTGTCTCTCAAGTGGTAGAGCACCAGTCTTGAGCAATAAAACTCAGAGAGTCAGCTCCCAGATCCTCAGTTCAAGCTCACACAAAGATATGGTCCTGTCTTGTTGCCCACGTATTGCCCAGGCCTCCAGCCCCCTCTCACGGAGTGTGATACAACACCTGCCCCTGGGTGGAGTGTAAGGGCTTTCAGAAATCCGGTGGTGGAATCCAGGCCTTCCCCTTTGTGCATTCTCAACCCATACTGGCTGGAAGGCAGAGCCTGACAAGTCTGGCAGCCTGCACAGTGGAGAGTCTCCAGCTATGCCAAGGTGATCAGAAAGGGCTTCTTGGAGACAATATAGCAGAGCGTGTTCATTTCCAGCCAGGGCTGCTGGTGAGAGACTTGGTATAGATATGCGAGACTGTCCCAAGACAGGGCTGAGGGGTCACAGGAGAACAGCTATCCAGGGCTGGCATTGCGTCTTAGAGGTAGAGGGCTTGCCTAGCACACAGGAAAGCATGGGTTCAATTCCTAAGTCCTGCATACACCGAAAAAGCTGGAAGTGGCACTGTGGCTCAGGTGAAAGAGCACTCCTCTGGAGACAAAGAAAGTCAGGGACAATAGCGGGGCCCTGAGGTCAGGCCCCAGGGCTGTCACCATAAAGCAGTTCTCTCAGGGACCTTGGTGATAGGTTGATGGCTATGCCCTGAAGCTCTTAGTGTATTCATCCATGCTTTGTGTCTTCTTTGACAGATGGGAGCTGGACACTCCTGCCCTGTGCACCCCTGTACCCAGTTTTCAGCAAGCCTCCCAAGGTCTTCCACCAGGACATGGAGCAGCTGGCCCCGGAAGTCCTCAGGTATCAGTTTGGTGGGGTATGGGGACATAGGGCAGGCCCCAGAACTCCTAGTGGGTCTGATCTGCCCTGGAAGACCAGGCAATCCAGAGGAGGCAGATGGGAGCTTAGAGGGGATTAGTGATGTGGAGTGGGCCCTTTAATTCCCATGGCCACACCCAGATTCTAGCCTCCCTTTGCTGTCTCTGAGGGAGGTAGAGGGGTGTCTAGGTGGTGTCTTCTAGAGGAGGACTAGGGGGAAATTCTGAAGGACTAAACACCTTAAGCCATGAGCCGCTGGCTCATACCTGTCATCCCACATCTGTCATCCTGGCCACTCGGGAGTCTGAGATGCAGTGGATCTCATTTCCCAGCCCTGGCAGGAAAATCCCTCCAGAGCCTCATCTCCAATCTCCAACCAGAAGTGGCACTGTGGCTCAAGTGGCAGAACACTGGCCTTGAGGAAAATTAGACATCAGGGACAGTACCCAAGCAATGAATTCAAGGCTCTCAACCAAAAACAAAAACAAAAAACTAAACAAGAAAGAAAGATACCCCTTCCTTGCTTGCAAGAGATAGTGAAGTATTGGGGTGGTTGAGGTTGGGAGACCAGATGCTGGCCTCATTGTACAAACATTTCTAATACCTCCCCAGGTTTACCCCAGTGTGAAGCCATAGCAGGGTGGGTGGTGCCTTACCAAGAACTCCAGAGGTCGTGGCTTGTCGCAGGCAGGGAGTGGGTGAATCGGAGCTGGGGTGGGATGGTAGTGTCAATTATATGCTCTCCATCCATGGAAGAAGGTTTTGGATGCTGGTGACCAAGTCTGAAGTGTACGGTTACATTTGGTTTGTGTCTTGATGAGTTGGGTTTTCCCTTGGTATAAGAAGTTGACTGCAGAGGAGGCTACAATATTTGATAAGAAATGTACTCCTTATCTTGCCCATGTAATTGTAACCCCTCTGTATAGTATTTTCACAATAAAAAAGAAAGAAAGAAAAGAGCTGAAGTAAAAAAGAAGTTGGGTGTAGCTGGGCACTGCCAGTGGCTCACAACTGTCATCCTAGTTACTCAGGAGGCTGAGATCTGAGGATAACGGTTCAAAGCCAGCTTGGGAAGGAACGTCTGTGAGACTTTATCCTCTATGAACCACCAGAAAATAGGATGTGGTGCTGTGGCTTCAGTAGTAGAGCGCACACTTTCATCTGAAGAGCTGAGGGCCTTCTGGCAGGCCCAAAGTTCAAACCCCATAACCTACAACCAAACAAAAGGTAGCTGAATTTTCTGCATAACTATGTCTACAGTAGAAATGCCATGATGTGTTGTGAACTATTCCAGACCTGTGAGAGGCTCTGAGTTTTGTCTACAGTTGGTCTGATGATGGTACTGCCATCATCTCTGGGGTGGAATATTCAGGGTGCTCAGGGACTGCTGAGGCTTTGGGCTACCAGTGTGTGTGTCTGTCTGTTCATGTGTCTTTTGTCTGTGTGTCTGTGTCTGTGTGTTTGGATGTAGAAGACCTGGGCCTTGAACTCAAGGTCTAGGTGAAGTTCCTATGCTTCTGTGCTCAAAGCTAGTGCTCTAACACTTGAGCTGCATCTCCATTTCTCGCTATTTGGTGGTTCATTGGAGATAAGAGCCTCACAGACATTTCTGTGCTGGCTGGCTTTGACCTCAGCCTCCTGAGTAGCTAGGATGACAGGTGTGAGACAGTAGTGCCACATTTGTGTGTGTGTGTTTGTCCCTCATCTTTCCCTGTCCCCTTCAGGGTGCCTTTCTGCCTCTTTCTGACCTCAGATGGTGCCCCTACTCCATACCGACTTTGTCTTTAGCCTCCTATCAGGGTCTACAATGAGTGCTAAATTGCCAGAGACCTGAGTTCAAGCTTTTCTTTGGGGCCCAAGTCCAGCTGTCCAAATCTTTGGCCTCCTGCAGGGGATTCTGAGTCAGCTGGGCCAGCTGCAATAGAGTCTTGCCTGTCTCTGGGTGGGGAACTCAGACATGGGATGTCCTGCCCTTTTCCTCAGCTAGACCTCTGGCTGCATGTCCTTCTCAGCAAGCTGGCAGTGAGTGGAGGAAGAGGGTTGCCGGTGGCTCTGGCCAACTCCAGCTTGATAGCGGACTGAAGGCCGCCCAAGCAAGGAGGATTCCGGGCTGCATTGGAGGTGAGGCCAAGGTGGCTTGGAAATATCTATTGGTGTCTAGGAAATGTCCACGTACTTTATCGCAGGCAAGTCTACCTTCCAGCCCCATCTGGGCCTCTCCAATCCTTCTAGAGAATTCTGGATGCCCAGAATTCAGAGGCACAGACTAGATTCCAGGGCGAGGGAATTGGGGGAGGAGAGACTGGTATGGCCAATACCTCAATGTTCTGGGGCATTAGCCTTGACCTGGGTATGCCACCCTTGTGTACGTTCACTTCTTAACCCAGAGCTGGCCAGAAACAGGCCACTTGTGGTGGTGCTGTGGAAGTGGCAGGAGTGGAAGTGAGATCTAGGATGACCAACATTTGGATTTATGGCCTGAGGGAAGGAGGGGGCAAAGGGTGTCTTTAAAAAAAACTCTTACAGCTGGAACTCAGGGCCTAGGCACTGAGCTTCCTTTGTTCAAATCTAACATGCTACCACTTGAACCACAGCTCACATTTCATCTTTTTTAGTAGTTTAGTGGAGATAAGATTCTCACAATCTTTTTGGTCTGGGCTGGCTTCAAGCTGCCATATTAAGAACTCAGCCTCTTAAGTAGTTAGGATTGCTGGTATGAGTCAATTGGCACCTGGTAAGGATGTTAGTGTGTGTGTGTGTGTGTGTGTGTGTTTACTAGGGCTTGAACACAGGGCCTAGGTGGTATCCTTTAGCTTGTTTGCACAAGGTTGGTGCTCTACTACTTGAACTACAGTAGCTCTGCTTCCCAGCTTTTTGGTGATTCATTGGCGATAAGAGTCTGCCCAGGCTAGCTTTGAATCTTGCTTGATCCTCATGTGTCAGCCTTGAGTAGCTAGGATTATAGGCATGAGCCACTGGCATCCAGCTTTAAGGATGTCTCTTCATAATGTCTTCTGTTCTAACAGCTGTCTACTTGCCCTGGCCTAGATCTCTGATCTCTATATCAGCTCCCAGCAGCCCTTGACTGTGTGGAGAACATAAAGCTCAAACCTGTCAAGCATCCTATTTCTATGTATTCAGAGGAGGGTACGTTTCCTCTGAAGCCTGGAGGAGTAGAGGGAGGAGAAGGAAGGGTGCTAAGCTGGGAGAGAGATACACTGTCTTAGCCAAGAAGGAAAGTGTGGCCAGATGTTAATAGCTCATGCTCTCATATTCTTAGCTCCTCAGGAGGCTGAGATCTAAGGATTGGCATTCAGAGGCAGTCCAGCTCACTTTTCTTGTTTTTTTTTTTTTTGTATCAGTAGGATCTTTTTTTTTATTGTGAAAATACTGTACAGAGGGGTTACAATTCCATGGGCAAGATAATGAGTACATTTCTTATCACCAGCTCACTTTTCTAAAGTTTTTGAGACTTCTCATCCAATAACCACCTGATAGCTGGAAGAAAAGCTGTGGCTCAAGTGGTAGAGTTGCTAGCCTTGTTGAAAAAAGTGAGGGACAGAGCCCGGGTCATGAGTTCAAGCCCTAGTACCAAGATGTGCGCATGAACACACAAACACACACACACACACACACACACACACACACACACACACACACAGGAAGGTGGTAATGATGAGTTGAGCTAGAACTGGGGGCAGTCTGGAGGCACAGTCATAGTGAACTCTCGATACGTAAGTTATTTCTCCCCAACTCCTTCTTGGGCTGAGGGGTCTGGGCCATGGAAGTAAGTTCCATGGCACATGCACATACATTCATGCATAGGGTACAGGACCAAGGGAAGAACATGATGGATGCTCGTTTATACTCGGTGCATGATTGCAGACTTTCATCTGCTGCTGAGCATTGGTGAGGAAATCAGGGCTCTGAGCCCTGGGACTCCTGGGATAGCCACTGCTACAAGCAGCAGCCAGCCAGCTGTGGATTCCTGAGCCTACAAGTCTTTCATGAGCCCAACACAACACCCACCCAAGGTGTGCCTGACAAATTTGCCCCCGTGAGTAGGGATTACATGTTGTGCCATCTTGCAGCTCTTGCCCCTCCTGGCCCAGAGACCTGGTCTGAAATGCTGATTTACTGCTCAGATCCACACTGCACCCATGACAGATGCCATTCTGATGTCATTCTGGCCGATGTCCTCCAAGCCCCAAGGTTAGACTCTTCTCTGAAACTTTGGCCCGCTCTGTAGGCAAAGTCTCCCAACGAGACTGCTTTCAAGACTTGTACGACACCTAGATATTCGGAGACGCTCAGGGGCCCACTGGAAATTACTCTGCCTAGAGCCACAGAGTAAGGTTCAAGCAGGCCAGGTGTTGGTCATGGTGCTAGAACTGTGGGCCTGGGCACTGTCCCTTCAGCTCTTCAGCTTACCACTTCAGCCACAGTACCATTTCCAGTTTTCTTGTAGTTCATTGGAGATCAGAGTCTCCCGGCCTTTCCTGCCTGGGCTGGCTTTGAACCATAATCCTCAGATCTCAGCCTCCTGAGGAGCTAGGAGGATAGGCATGAGCCACCAGCACCCAACTGATTTGGACTTTCACCAGAGTGAACTAGGAACTCCTGAAAGCTTTTCTTTATTTTTTATGTGCCAGTACTGTGGCTTGAACTTAGGGTCTGGGCTCTGGTCTCTTTAATTTTTGCCTCACACCTGGCACTCTACCACTTGAGCCACAGCTCCATTTCTGGCTTTTGGTAGGAGGGTGAGCTTCCACTTTACCCACAGCAAAATAGAGTTACCCAGGCCCTGATTTCAAATCCTAGGTATGGCAGATAAAATGTCCCAAATTCCAAGCCAGAACCTTAATTTTTTTGGGGGGGGCAGGCACAGGGCTTGAACTCAGGTCATCACAAGTCTGCCTCAGCCTTGATTACCCTAGGCGTGGGTGCAGCTTTTACACCCACAGATGATCCAGGGATCCTAGGACCCAATTTCATCTCCGAGAACTGGCCAACAAACAAATAAACCAAAATGGAAGAGGAAAAACCAGAAAGTTTTCCACAACAGCTTTACCTTTGTTTCATTTGTACAGTGACCATCCTGGGTCTCACTGACTTGGCTTGAAAATTGTACATGACTTTGCATGGCTGAGGCTGGTGGGCTGTCAGTGAAGCCTGAGGATAACCCAGACACTTGCACCCTGAGATCGATCCTGGGACTGCCACATACACATGGCTGAAGGTCCTAGGAAACTGGTTCCTATCTCTAGGAACACTAATAGAATGTTTGAAATGTACTAATTGAATTAGTAATTAACTAGTCTTTCTAATGTAAGATTGTATGCATTAAATATAGGTCATTGATTAATTTAATTAATACTTTATTAAGTCTTCAACCGTGATTAATTAATGGAGGAATAATTTTAGACCAAATAATTAGTAGTAATAGAATATAAAAAAGTAAGATATAGACATCACTCTTTATATAGAGTTATACACTAGAATCTACATAAATGTCTATCTGTCTCTGTATACGTTTATAGATGCATATGTATATGTAAATACACACACATTGCATTTTACACATCTATGTGTTTATATATTGTCCACTCCTAGGGCCAAATTTGCCCAACAACTTCATTTGCATCAGACTGGTGTGCTAACATTTACCCACTCCCCATTCATGAAGTGGGCTTTCTAGACCCTGAGTTCAAATCACAGAAATGCCAAAAACTTAATTAATCCTGGTGGAAGAAGCCAAATGTCCCATTTGTTTTCCTTATCAATGAAAGTCCTGGGTCTCAGGAATGATGTATAGTACATTGGCAAATCTATGTCCTATGTAATGAGATGTAACACAGGTTATATGTGTAATCACACTCACTAAAATACATAAGAAATAAATAAAACACAAAATAAAATGAATAACCACACTAACTGCAATATGCAGTAAACATGTGTATCTAATATGAATCCTGTATTTAAAATGCATGAGAATATTATTTTTGCAAGAGCTAGAACTTGAATTCAGGCCCTGGGACTGTTCCCTGACTTTCTTGTCTACCAGCACGGTGTGCTTCCCCTTGTCCCACAGTGCTGTAGATGTACCTAGGACTTGAGTTTAAATCCCAGGACTGGCAGAAAAATATGGCATGAATAACAAACCTGAAGTAGAGGGCTGGGAATGTGCCTTAGGGATAGAGTGTTTTGCATCTATGAAACCTTGGACTTGACTTCTCAGGAACACATCACTAGAAAAACCCTGAAGTGGCTATGTGGCTCAAGTGGGAGAGCGCTATTCTTGTACAAGAGAAATTAGGTACAGTGCTCAGGTCCTGAGTTCAAACTCCAGTACTGGTGTGTGTGTGCGCACACACACACAGACACACACACACACAGACCAGAAATAAAGCTGTAACATAAAATGGTAAAGCATTGGGCTCCGGCGCTGAGCTCATGGTCAGAACCCAGGCCCTGTGTTCAACCCCAAAACCTTGCCACCCAGGGCTCAACTAGGAGAGGTCAAAGGTTTCAAAACCTAATGTGCTTCAGCAGTCCTAGATGACAGGATGCAAGATCAGACATGTGCTTGGATTTCCAAAGCTTCCTGGAACCTAGCAGAGGCATCATAGGCCCATCATCACCCTCAATGAAACATTTCTTGAGGTTAAGTGCCCTAGTTGTCTGCCAGAAGGACTCCTGAATTATATTGAGCACTGTATCTGAACACCAGAATATAGTCTCACAAAGGCAGGATTAGTGCTGGGAACTTGGCCTGCCAAAGGAGGTGGCCCAAATGAAGGCTGCCTGTCAACATGGAGCACTGGGGAAAGAGATAGCTTGGGGAACAAAGAGGCCCATCGGTGCTGGGGGGGGATGGGGGAGAAGAAGAAGGATTGGGATTCGGGGTGAGGGGGGAGGCTGGGAAGCAATGTGAAGGGTAAACAAAGGAGGAGGCTGCAATGCTTGGTAAGAAATGTACGCATTATCCTGCCCATGTAATTGTAACCCCTCTGTACAGTATGTTCACAAATAAAATAAAATTAAATTTAAAAAAAAGTGGCCTTTTTGTCCTGACCTTCAGAGCCTATCCACACTCATCCTCACTAATTGGCCCAGATGCAGTTGTTTGTTACACAGCTGTACAGGACTGAGGCCTTTTGTCTGCCTGTTCAGACAATGAGAGAGCCTTCTTTCAGCAGGCCTAGGGAGCCAGAGAAACCCTCACGCTGGACTGGGAACTGTGAGGGGAGCCCAGGAACATGCAATGTCATGAAAGCAGTCTCTGTGTTATGAAATCATTGTATTGAAAACAAATTTTCTAGCTTGGTGCCTTTCATCATAGCTACCCTGGAGTTTCCCTTATAGGAATACATCCACACATACACAATACATGGACCTGGGTCCTGGGGTTGAACTATGAGCATAGGCTTTGTCCCTGAGTTACTTGTGCTCAAGGGTATTGCATTAACCTTGAGCCACAGCATCACTTCTGGGTTTTCTGTGATCTCATAGAAATAACAGTGTCATGGACTTTCCTACGTTGGCTAGATTCAAACTCAGATTCTCTACATCTCAGCCTCCTGAGGAGCTGGGATTACAGTCAGCAGCCACTGGCACCTGCCTTTCTTTTCTTCTTCATTTTTTAATCTGGATAATCTGACTACTTAACAGCATCATTCCAATGCTTTGAATTTATAAGTAAACTACCCAATGTTCTTTATAGGTGCTTTCTCTGAGAACGATTTTGTCTCCTCATCTTCTCCTCTGGTCACAGGTTTGAAGCCAAAAGTGAGAAATGAGTGTCACATGATTTTGGCAGCAAATGTCCACAGGACATGCCAGTTCAGTCACTTAGCATTGAGCTGCAGTGAATTTAGTCTCAGGACGAGAGGTCCAAAAGCTGGAGTGATCCTCATACTGTCTGAATTGCTCCTTAGGCTTATAAAATTATCTAATACTTATGAGTGTTTTGTGTCTCCAACCTTAAAGTATCTAGAACACACTAGAAGCATCTTCATGTTTCCTTTTTTCTCTAGTACCTCTCGAGATTTAGACTAAGGGTTTGTGTGGAGCAGATCCTCAGCGAATCCCTGAGGAAAGCCACTTGAAGTTTCCTCAGTAGATCTCTGTTCAATGCCAGCCCTAGCAGGAAAGTCTGCGAGACTCTTATTTCCAATAAACCACCAGAAAACCAGAAGTGAATCAGTGGCCCAGAGGGTAGAGCTCCAGCTTTGAGAAAGAAAGCCGAGCAGGACATACAAGACAGACCAGGCAGGGAAGCCTGGCAGGTGCTTATGTCCAATTAACCCAGATGGCTGGAAGTGGAGCTGTGGCAGTGGTAGAGTCTCAGCCTTGAGCAAAACAGCTGAGGAACACATAGGGCCCTGAGTTTAAGCCCTGGGATGGCCACCAAAAAAATTCAAAAAGAGAAGGCCAAGTTTATGTATCAGTGTCCTACCTACTTATGTGTGTATATTACCTCTCTGAGTGCAATCAGATTGTATGCAATGCTTCTCCTTTTATGTACAGATTTATTTTTCAGTTTGGCTTGTTGCACATACTGCATCATTCTCTTCTTTTCTGGCCCATGGCTTTTGTCTTCCAGAGTTCCAGGCCTGTGTCCTCATATAATACACACTTAAGATCTCAGCAGCCTTTATTTCATATTATTCTGAGGCCAAGGCAGGAACAGTCAAAGATCAGGCAGGGGAAGAGAAGATCAGGGTTTTTTTTTTAATTTTATTTTATTTGTGAACATACTGTACCTAGGGGTTACAATTACATGGGCAGGATAATGCATACATTTCTTACCAAGCATTGCAGCCTCCTCCTTTTTTCCCCTCACCTCCCTTCCCAGCCTCCCCCCTTTCCCCACCCTATCCTTCTTCCTCCCCCACCGACATTGTAAAGCTCGTTTTTGACATGACAATTTGTACTTCTCATTGTTGCAATGGGTCCACCTGAATCCTTAAACGACTTGTTTTTCCCCATCTCCTCCACAAGTTATACTGACATCAAATATAGTGAAAGTATGGGGTTTTACTGTGGGGGAGGGACATACAAAGCAACAAAGAAATAATCTTATAAATGCGTTAGAAACACTTGCATGAAAGAAAAAAAACATTAAAATACATATCTAAGGGTTCATTTTCCTAACATCACATTGTCTGACCTTTTCCGCTTGACTCATACATAAACTAGATATTGCAAATAAGGGAAACCATGGGAGCTATGTTTCTTTGGGCCTGGCTTACTTCACTTAATATAATTTTTTCCAAGTTTTTCCATTTCCTAACAAATGGGGCAATGTCATTCATTCTGATGGAGGCATAGAATTCCATTGTGTATATATACCACATTTTCTTGATCCATTCATCTACTGAAGGGCATCTGGTTTGGTTCCATATCTTAGCTATAGTAAATAATGCTCCAAAAAACATAGTTGTGCTGGTAGTTTTAGTGTGGTCTTGTTTGTAAACATTTGGGTAAATGCCCAAAAGTGGGATTGCTGGGTCATAGGGGAGCTCTATGTGAAGTCTTTTGAGGAACCTCCATACTGCTTTCCAAAGTGGTTGAACAAGTTTACATTCCCACCAACAATGAAGTAAGGTTCCCTTCTGTCCACATCCCCTCCAGCATCTGTTGTTGTTAGAGTTCTTGATTTTTGCCATTCTAACTGGAGTGAGGTGTTATCTCAATGTTGTTTTGATTTGTATTTCTTTTATGGCTAGGGATGTTGAACATTTCTTCATGTGTCTATTGGCCATCCTTTTTTCTTCTTCAGAGACGTTTCTCTTTAAGTCTTTTGCCCACTTATTTATTGGGTGGTTGTTTCTTTGAGGATTTGTTGTTGGGGGATTTAATTTTTTGAGTTCCAAGTATATTTTAGATATGAGACCCTTGTCCCTTGTATGGCTAGTGAAGATCTTCTCCCAATCCGTGGGCTTTCTATTGATCTTGCTAGCTATGTCCTTTGCCATGCAGAAGCTCTGCAACTTTATGCAATCCCATTTGTCCAACCTTTCTTTGATTTGTTGTGTTTTCGGGTCTCTATTCAGAAAATTTCGGCCTGAGCCAAGGAGACCTAGGGTTTCTCCTATTCCATCCTGTAATGTTTTCAGAGTGTCTGCTTTGACTTCAAGGTCTTTGATCCATTTGGAGTTGATTCTGGTGCAGGGTGATATATAAGGATCTAGCTATAGTTTTCTACAAGTAGTTAACCAATTTTGCCAGCACCATTTACTGAAGAGGCTGTCTTTCTTCCATTCTATTGTTTTAGCTCCCGTATCGAAGATTAGATGGCTATAGGTCTTTAGGTTCATTTCTGGGTTTTCAATTCTATTCCATTGGTCCTGAGGTCTGTTCTTATGCCAATACCAAGCTGTTTTGATTACTATGGCTTTAGAGTAGAGTTTGAAATTTGGTATTGATATTCCTCCAGCAGTGTTCTTTCTGTTGAGGAGCATTTTTTCTATTCGGGGTCTTTTATTGTTCCATATGAATTTTTGGATTGCCTCTTCTATTTCCTTGAAGAATGAGGTTGGAATTTTGATAGGTATTGTGTTGAATTTGTAGATAGCCTTGGGAAGTATTGCCATTTTCACGATGTTAATCTTTCCAATCCAGGAGCATGGGAGGTTTTGCCATTTTCTAAGTTCTGTGTTGATTTCCTCTTTCAAGATTTTAAAGTTTTCATCATAGAGGTCCTTCACTTCTTTGGTTAATTCCTAGGTATTTTATTTTTTGTGGGGCTATTACAAATGGAGTTGCTTTCCTAATTTCAGCCACACTTTTCCATTGTTGGCATACGGAAAAGCCATTGATTTTTGGGGGTTAATTTTATAACCTGCTACTTTGCTAAAGTTTTGAATCAGCTTGAGTAATTTGGGAGTGGAGTCTATGGAATTCTTTAAATACAAGATCATGTCGTCTGCAAAGAGAGAGAGTTTTATTTCTTCTTTCCCTATTTGGATCCCCTTTATGTCTGCATCTTGTCTTATTGCTGTAGCTAGATATTCTAATACTAGATTGAAGAGAAGTGGAGAGAGTGGACATCCTTGTCTTGTTCCTGAGTTAAGAGGAAATGGCTTTAGTTTTTCACCATTAAGTATAATGCTGGCTGTAGGTTTGTCATATACAGCCTTTATTGTATTGAGGAATGTTCCATGGATTCCTAATTTTTCCAAAACCTTCATCATAAAGGGGTGTTGGATCTTGTCGAATGCTTTTTCTGCATCTATTGAGATAACCATGTGGTTCTTATTCTTGATCCTGTTGATGTGATGAATATTATTAATTGATTTGTGTATATTGAACCAGCTTTGCATCCCTGAAATGAATCCTGTTTGATCGTGGTGTATGATTTTTTGGATGAATTGTTGAAGTCGATTGGCCAAAATTTTGTTGAGAAGTTTTGCATCAATGTTCATCAAAGAAATGGGTCTATAGTTCTCTTTCTTTGATGAGTCCCTGCCTGGTTTTGGGATGAGTGTTGTGATGGCTTCATAGAATGTGTTCGGTAGTGAGCTTTCTCTTTCAATTTCATTGAAGAGTTGGAGGAGTATTGGTTTGAGCTCTGCTTTAAAGGCCTTGTAGAATTCCGCTGTAAAACCATCTGGTCCTGGACTTTTCTTAGCTGGGAGGTCTCTTATTGCTATTTCTATTTCAATGCTTGATATGGGCATGTTAAGATGGTTTAACTCATCTTGGTTTAGTTTTGGCATGTCAATATTTGCTAGGCAAAGGTCCATTTCTGTCAAGTTCTCAAACTTATTAGCATAAAGTTTTGAGAAGTATTCCCTTATAATGTTCTGAATCTTGGTTGTTTCAGTGGTGATGTTTCCATTCTCATCTCTGCGTTTATTAATTTGGGTGTGTTCTCTTCTTTTTCTGATAAGATTTGCTAAGGGTCTGTCAATTTTGTTAAGTTTTTTGAAGAACCAACTCTTTGTTTTGTTGATTCTTTCTATAGATTTTTTTGGATTCTAATTCATTTAATTCTGATTTAATTTGAATTATTTCTTTCCGTCTACTGGGTTGGGTTTATCTTGCTGCTCTTTTTCAAGGAGGTTTAGATGTGTCATTAAATTGTTGGTTTCAGATCTCTCCAATTTGTTGATGTAGGAGCTCAGAGCTATAAACTTGCCTCTGAATACTGCCTTTGCTGTGTCCCAGAGGAGCTGGTAATTTGTGTGTTCATTTTTGTTGAATAGCATGAACATTTCAATTTCCTTTCTAATCTCTTCCATGACTCACTCATGATTCAGCAGTGTGTTGTTCAGCCTCCATGTGATACCGGGCTTTCTTTGGTGGCTTTTGGTGTTGAGTTCTAATTTTATTCCCTTGTGGTCAGAGAGAATGCAAGGTGTAACTTCAATGTTTCTGAATTTGGACAAGTTTGCTTTGTGGCCTAAAATGTGGTCTATTTTAGAAAATGTACCATATGCTGCTGAGAAAAACGTGTATTCTGATGTTGCTGGGTGAAATGTTCGGTAGATGTCTGTTAAGTCTAGTTTATCTATGTAGCTGTTTAGATTCTGCGGTTTCTCTGTTGAGTTTTTGCCGAGTTGATCTATCTAGTGGGGAGAGTGGTGTGTTAAAATCCCCAACAATTAATGTCTTTGGATCTATATGGGATTTGAGGGAAAGTAGTGTTTCTTGGATAACTTTGGGTGCTCCATTGTTTGGTGAATAGATATTTAGAATTGTAATATCCTCCTGAAGGAGAGATCCCTTAATTAGTATGTAGCGACCTTCTTTATCTCTTCTCACAAATTTTAATGTGAAGTCTATTTTATCTGATATTAAGATTGCAACTCCCGCCTGTTTATGGGGGCCGTTTGCTTGGTAGTTTTGTTCCAGCCTTTAACATTGAAAATGTGTTTGTTTTTACGGGCAAGATGTGACTCCTGCAGGCAGCAGATAGAAGGGTCTTGTTTTTTAATCCAACTAGACAGTCTATGTTGCTTAATTGGAGAGTTAAGTCCGTTAATGTTAAGAGATAGGACTGAGAGGTATTTGGGAGTTCCTGCCATGTTATCCACCTTCTTGGGGGCTGCGAAAACTGGGTTCTTCCTATGGTTCTTGGATTCTCAGTTTGGGTGCACTTTCTTGGCCTTTATTGTGGTCTTGTTGGTTTTCTATGTGTAGGACATCTTTAAGAACCTTTTGTAGGGCTTGTTTGGTGGAGATGTATTGTTTCAATTTTTCTTTGCTATGGAAGGTTTTTATTTGGCCTTCAGTTATGAACGAGAGTTTAGCTGGATACAATATTCTTGGTTGATAGTTGTTTGTTTTTAGGGCATGGCATACATCATTCCAAGCTCTTCTTGCTTTGATTGTCTCTGCTGAGAAATCTGAGGTGATTCTAATTGGTTTCCCTTTATAGGTGATTAACCTTTTCTCCTTGACAGCTTTAAGGATCTTTTTCTTGGTCTGAGTTGATCCTGTGTGGATTATAATGTGACAGTGGGATGTCCTATTCTGGTTTGGTCTATTTGGGGTTCTAAAAGCTTCTTGTATCTGAATAGGCCTATCTTTTTGTATGTTTGGGAAGTTCTCTGCTAGGATCCTGTTAAACAAATTTCCTAGACCATTAACTTCTGTTTCTAGGTACTCCTCTACACCCATTATCCTTAGATTAGGCCTTCTGATAGTGTCTTCCAAGTGTTGGATAAATCTATCATATTTCTTGGACTTGTCTTGGATGGTTGTATGTTCTTTCTCTATAATATCTAGGCTGTCTTTAATCCCTGAGATTCGATCTTCTGCATGGTCTAACCTGCTGTCAAGACTCTCTACTTTGTTTTTTTATCTATTTTCCTTCTAATTGGTCAGCTTTGATGGCTTCAAATTCTTTGTTGAAGCTCTGTTTTAGGTCTTTTATGAATTTCTTTACTTCCTTAATTTGGTGCTCAGTGTTTATTCTTAAATCAGGGTTTTTGAAATAACCTGTATTCAGAAAATTAAACTTGAGGAATGAAAATTGGTAGCATACTTATGTAGAAACTACCATTAAGAAAAAGATGAGAGGGCTGGGAAGGGGGATTAGTGCTTAGTGTGCAAGAAGCGTTTGATTCCATTCCTCTGTAGCACATGCACAGAATGA
>NW_012284976.1:0-2147 GCF_000151885.1 Dipodomys ordii | reverse complement strand
AGGGAACTTACTGCATTGTTGCTGGGAGTGTAAACTTGTTCAACCACTTTGGAAAGTAGTATGGAGGTTCCTCAAAAGACTCTACATAGAACTACCCTATGACACAGCAATCCCACTTTTGGGCATTTACCCAAATGTTTACAAACAAGACCACACTAAAGCTACCAGCACGGTTATGTTTATTGCAGCACTATTTACTATAGCTAATATATGGAACCAACCCAGATGCCCCTCAGTAGATGAATGCATCAAGAAAATGTGGTATAGATACACAATATAATTCTATGCCTCCATCAGAAAGAATGACACTGCCCCATTTATTAGGAAATGGAAAGACTTGGAAAAAATTATATTAAGTGAAGTAAGCCAGTTCCAAAGATACATAGGTCCCATTGTTTCCCTTATTTGCAATATCTAGTATATGTCTGAGTCAAGCAGAAAAGGTCAGATAAGGTGATATTAGGGGAATGAACGGTAAGATATGTTCTCAAATTTTTTTTTCTTTCTTGTGATTGTTTCTAACACATTTATAAGATTTTTCTTTGTTGCTTTGTATGTCCCCCACAGGTGGACCCATTGCAACAATGAGATGTACAAGTCGTTATTTCAAAAATGAACTTTACAACTTTGGTGGGGGGGCTGATCAGGGAGGATTGTGGGTGGGGGCTGGGAAGAGAATGGGAAGGGATGGGATGGGGAAAAAAAGGAGAAGGCTACAATGTTGGTAAGAAATGTACTCATTATCTTGACCATGTAATTGTAACCCCTCTGTACAGTATTTTCAAAAAAAATGGAAAATAAATGAATAAAACAAAAATACAATAAATAACCACAACAAACAGGATATGGACTGACCATCTATACGTAAGTACAAATCACACCTTTACAATGTATATAAATAGAATGTTTCCTGGGTGGGAACTTTAATTCATGCCTAAGGACCAGGCCTTACTTTCTTGTCTTCAAGCATGGTGAGCTTCCCCTTCATCCACAGTGCTTCAGAGTTACCCAGGCCTTGAGTTCAAATTCAAAGGTAGGAGAAACACCGTGAATTGCAAGCCAGGGAGCTTTTTCTTTTTTTTGCTTTTATTGCCAAAAACGGTCTTGAACTCAGGTCATGGCAACCATGCCTCAGCTTTCATCACCATTGGCTGGGGTGCAGCCGCTGGAAACACAGCCTATCCTGGGGTCCTAGAACTTCAGGCCTTGTAACGGGAGATGGAGGGGAGGGAGATGTACAGAAAAAAAGTGGTGGGATGGCATTTATACATTTTCTTATTTTGCACCGTGGCCATCTGGGTCTGAGTGATCCTGCTCCAAATGATACTTCACCTTGCATTGCTGAAGGCTTGCAGGCTAATGGGGAAGCGATAATCCCGAACAATGATTAGTCAGGCACCAGTGGCTTTCACCAGTCCTCCTTGATACTTACAAGGCAGTGATAGGAGGATCAAAGTCACCCTAGGCAGGGAATTCCTTGAGACCACTGTCCAACCTCAATGCCAACAAAGTCAGAAGTAGAGCTGTGTGGCTCCAGTGGTAGAGGGCTAATCTTGAGCAAGAACAGCTCATGGACTGTGCCCAGATCCTGAGTTCAAGTTCCAGGACTGGCAACAAACAGACATACACAACAATCTGTGCAGTCATCTGGCTAAAGCAGGTCTCCCTATTGTCCCCAACTGGATTTGACAGAGTTTCCTGGTAAAGGGGCTGCTGTCATCTTGACTGTGTCCATTCTGTCTGCATCCCAGGATTCCAGGCACACCCCCATTCTTTCATGGTTCTTTTTGATCAATGGGATACAAGAATAGTGGCCATGCCCACATTCCATGCTTCTCAGTTACACCTGGATTCCCTTTGATGGTTGACACCACTACTAGCAATTGAGGAAGGCTGAGTGGTGAGCAAGAGACTCCAGGTGACTTGAGGTAGAGTAGGAAATGACATCCTAGTTGGTGAGTGGGAGAATAGAGGATTTCCTAGAGCCTGGGAACAAGGCCAGCCCAACTTTCCCGTACTGGCGCTCAGATGTCTGAAACAATAAGAATCAAAGAGAGAACTGTGGGCAAGAAACTGCCACAAGAACACCAGCAGTATCCTCCCCACAGACCTGAAACATTCAAGAAAACAAAGAACACGAAAAATGA
>NW_012284975.1:0-3464 GCF_000151885.1 Dipodomys ordii | reverse complement strand
AGATGGAAGGGAAAGAAAGAGAGCTACAATACTGATAAGAAATGTACTCATTATCTGCCCATGTAATGTAACCCCTTTGTGCAATATTGTCACAATAAAAAATGGAAAATAAATGAATAAAACAAAAATACTATAAATAACCACAACAAACAGGACATGGACTGAACATTTATACAGAAGTACAAATCATACCTTTACAATGTATATAAATAGAATGTTTCCAGAGCTGGGACTTAAATTCAGGCCTAGGGACCAGGCCTTACTTTCTTGTCTTCAAGCATGGTGAGCTTCCCCTTCATCCACCGTGCTTCAGAGTTACCCAGGTCTTAAGTTCAAATTCAAAGGTAGAAAAAACTGCATTAACTGCAAGCTAGGGAGTTTTTTTTTTTTTTTTGCTTTTTTTGCCAAGCACGGTCTCGAACTTAGGTCATGGCAACCTTGCCTCAGCTTTCATCACCATAAGCTGGGGTGCAGCCACTGAAAACACAGCCTATCCTGGGATCCTAGAACTTCAGGCTTTGTGCAAGGGGGCGGGGGAATGCACAGAAAAAAAGTGACAGGATGGCGTTTTTACATTTTCTTCCTTTGCACTATGGCCATCTGAGTCTGAGATATCCGGCTCCAAAGGATACTTCACCTTGCATTGCTGAAGGCTTGCAGGCTACTGGGGAAGCCATAATCCCGAACAATGATTAGCCAGGCACCAGTGGCTCTCACCAGTCCTCCTTGATAGTTACAAGGCTGTGATAGGAAGATCATGGTCAAAGTCACCCTAGGAAGTAAAGTCCTTGAGACACCTGTCCAACCTCAATGCCAACAAAGCAAAAGTAGAGCTGTGTGGCTCCAGTGGTAGAGGGCTAATCGTGAGCAAGAACAGCTCATGGACTGTGCCCAGATTCTGAGTTCAAGGTCCAGGACTGGCAACAAACAGACATACACAACAATCTGTGCAGTCATCTGGCTAAAGCAGGTCTCCCTATTGTCCCCAACTGGATTGACAGAGTTTCCTGGTAAAGGGGCTGCTGTCATCTTGACTGTGTCCATTCTGTCTGCATCCCAGGATTCCAGGCACACCCCCATTCTTTCATGGTTCTTTTTGATCAATGGGATACAAGAATAGTGGCCATGCCCACATTCCATGCTTCTCAGTTACACCTGGATTCCCTTTGATGGTTGACACCACTACTAGCAATTGAGGAAGGCTGAGTGGTGAGCAAGAGACTCCAGGTGACTTGAGGTAGAGTAGGAAATGACATCCTAGTTGGTGAGTGGGAGAATAGAGGATTTCCTAGAGCCTGGGAACAAGGCCAGCCCAACTTTCCCGTACTGGCGCTCAGATGTCTGAAACAATAAGAATCAAAGAGAGAACTGTGGGCAAGAAACTGCCACAAGAACACCAGCAGTATCCTCCCCACAGACCTGAAACATTCAAGAAAACAAAGAACACGAAAAAGAGAGGGATCCCCAAGACAAACATCACTGGGGAGTCGGATTGAATGGAGAGTCTGGCCAAAGGTGATGCCGACCATGGGCCTCCCCTGCCTTTGGACACAGTCACAGCCACCAGTGTCCAGAGTGTCAAGGGTCCCAATACCACCAAGGATCCACAGAGGTGCTACCGGCATGTGGTGCCAACCCTGACTACAGAAAAGAAGAAACCAGGCACTCTGTGCCAAGTTCCAACTACTGAAGCAGGGAAAGACAGAGGCACAGGATCAATGGAAGTAAGAGAGGGAGAAGATAGCCCAGATACATGCAGCACCAAAAATGGTTGGTTTCAGGAGAAAGCTATTTACAATGTGCACTGGCCCAAGTGCAGCAGGCCACTGATGACAGAGAAAGGGAGCACAAAGCTGTCACCAGCTGCCTGCAAGCTACACAGTGGCATGTTTCATAGCTGGAGAGAGCGGCTTCTGTGGTCACTGTTGCAAAGGAGGAGACCAAAATGTTCTTTGTACAGCTGAATGATGTGACCCTTCAGCTCTAGGAAAAGACCATAAGCTTCGATGACCTGGAACAAGTGAACACAGAGTTGCAGGAGAAGCTGGAAGTGCTGTGGATACAGAAGAGCAACATGAAGAAGAGAATATGCAAGTTCCAACATGTGCTGGAGGGGAGTGAGGTACTGAAGAGACTACTGGACAACCTAAGCTGGCTGGTGACCACAGAAAATCTGGAGAGAGACATGTTCATGGAGGACCTGAGCATTGAGAGGTCTGCATGGAAGGAACAGGCATGGCGGCTGACCCAATGGGTGAACCAACTGACAGAGGAGAAGGAATGAGGGGCAAAGCATGTGTTGGAACTAGGGAATGAGCTGTGGGAACTGAGAAGGAAGCTGATAAAGCCACGTTCCCCCGCGGGACCATCTCAGGCCTAGTGGCATCTGTAAGCCAGGCCTACAGCAAGGAGATGGCATTGAAAAACCTGGAGGAACAACTTCACATCCAGGTCCAGGAAAACCAGTCTCCGTCTTCAGAACATGGAGCATCAGGAGCAACTGCAGAGACTGGAGGAGAAAGCTTAGGATCAGCAGGAGATCCCTGAGACCCCACGATGAGCATGTGTGTGGGATGGACAACCGGAGGAAAAGCTGGCCCTGCTGTGGGAAGCTCTCCACAGGGTGAGCAGTGAGAAGGAGGAGCTCGCCAGCATCCTGGACTCAGAGCAGCAGATGAAGAAACACCTGTGGGAACAGTAGGACTGCTCAGAGAAGAAGATAGAGAAATGGATAGTGGTGGCTGAGAGAGAGAGCCAAGCAGCTCAGGAGCAGCAGGAACAGTCACTGGGCCAGTGCAGGAGTTCAGAGCCTCCTGTGAATGGCACATTGTCTCCAATGAGCGACTGTGCTCTGAGAAGGAGTTCCTACAACAGCACTTAGAGAGGCAGACCCAGCTGCTGGAGCAGCTGAAGCAAGTGAAGGGCTCAACAAACTGAAGGGACCAGGTGGTGTCCCTGAAGTGGCAGGATACTCTCAAGTGCCTGGAAGCCACCAGATCACAGGAGGAGTGCCTGCAGGCCCTGCTGAGCTTCCTGGCTTTCCCTGTGCAAGGTGAAGGCATGAGCCCTTGAGAAACAAAAGGTAAGGAGGAGAATCTGCCCCCCCCCATGTGACCATCACAGAGGATGGAGATGTCCCCCAGACCAAGAGTGACATGGCTCTGAGAGTGCTCTTCGAGGATGAGATCCACGAGGGGAAACTCCTGACACAAGGATGGCGGGCCAGCTTCAGACGCCCCTGGGCCAACCCAGCAGCTCATTGCCAGACTGAGCTGGAGTCACAGGCCCTCAACCCCATGAGCTGCCACCACAGCATGCATGGGGATGGAAAATGGGACACGGGCATCTGAGAAGAAAATCTGCTTCGTCCATGACCTGCCTGATGAGGTGGACTTCCAGAGTCCAGCAGGTGAGCTCCACCATTGATGCAGCCACCTGTCGGCACACATCCAAACTACCAAGGA
>NW_012284974.1:0-3960 GCF_000151885.1 Dipodomys ordii | reverse complement strand
GGTTCTTTTTGATCAATGGGATACAGGAATAGTGGCCATGCCCACATTCCATGCTTCTCAGTTACACCTGGATTCCCTTTGATGGTTGACACCACTACTAGCAATTGAGGAAGGCTGAGTGGTGAGCAAGAGACTCCAGGTGACTTGAGGTAGAGTAGGAAATGACATCCTAGTCGGTGAGTGGGAGAATAGAGGATTTCCTAGAGCCTGGGAACGTGGCCAGCCCAACTTTCCCGTACTGGTGCTCAGATGTCTGAAACAATAAGAATCAAACAGAGAACTGTGGGCAAGAAACTGCCACAAGAACACCAGCAGTATCCTCCCCACAGACCTGAAACATTCAAGAAAACAAAGAACACGAAAAAGAGAGGGATCCCCAAGACAAACATCACTGGGGAGTCGGATTGAATGGAGAGTCTGGCCAAAGGTGATGCCGACCATGGGCCTCCCCTGCCTTTGGACACAGTCACAGCCACCAGTGTCCAGAGTGTCAAGGGTCCCAATACCACCAAGGATCCACAGAGGTGCGACCGGCATGTGGTGCCAACCCTGACTACAGAAAAGAAGAAACCAGGCACTCTGTGCCAAGTTCCAACTACTGAAGCAGGGAAAGACAGAGGCACAGGATCAATGGAAGTAAGAGAGGGAGAAGATAGCCCAGATACATGCAGCACCAAAAATGGTTGGTTTCAGGAGAAAGCTATTTACAATGTGCACTGGCCCAAGTGCAGCAGGCCACTGATGACAGAGAAAGGGAGCACAAAGCTGTCACCAGCTGCCTGCAAGCTACACAGTGGCATGTTTCAGAGCTGGAGAGAGCGGCTTCTGTGGTCACTGTTGCAAAGGAGGAGACCAAAATGTTCTTTGAACAGCTGAATGATGTGACCCTTCAGCTCTAGGAAAAGACCATAAGCTTCGATGACCTGGAACAAGTGAACACAGAGTTGCAGGAGAAGCTGGAAGTGCTGTGGATACAGAAGAGCAACATGAAGAAGAGAATATGCAAGTTCCAACATGTGCTGGAGGGGAGTGAGGTACTGAAGAGACTACTGGACAACCTAAGCTGGCTGGTGACCACAGCAAATCTGGAGAGAGACATGTTCATGTAGGACCTGAGCATTGAAAGGTCTGCATGGAAGGAACAGGCATGGCGGCTGACCCAATGGGTGAACCAACTGACAGAGGAGAAGGAATGAGGGGCAAAGCATGTGTTGGAACTAGGGAATGAGCTGTGGGAACTGAGAAGGAAGCTGGTAAAGCCACGGCCCCGTGTGGGACCATTTCAGGCCTAGTGGCATCTGTAAGCCAGGCCTACAGCAAGGAGATGGCATTGAAAAACCTGGAGGAACAACTTCACATCCAGGTCCAGGAAAACCAGTCTCCGTCTTCAGAACATGGAGCATCAGGAGCAACTGCAGAGACTGGAGGAGAAAGCTTAGGATCAGCAGGAGATCCCTGAGACCCCACGATGAGCATGTGTGTGGGATGGACAACCGGAGGAAAAGCTGGCCCTGCTGTGGGAAGCTCTCCACAGGGTGAGCAGTGAGAAGGAGGAGCTCGCCAGCATCCTGGACTCAGAGCAGCAGATGAAGAAACATCTGTGGGAACAGTAGGACTGCTCAGAGGAGAAGATAGAGAAATGGATAGTGGTGGATGAGAGAGCCAAGCAGCTCAGGAGCAACGGAGCAGTCACTGGGCCAATGCTGGAGTTCAGAGCCTCTTGTGAATGGCACATCGCCTCCAATGATCGGCTTTGCTCTGAGAAGGAGGCCCTGCAGCAGCACTTAGAGAGGCAGACCCAGCTGCAGGAGCAGCTGAAGCAAGTGAAGGGCTCAACAAACTGGAGGGACCAGGGGGTGTCCCTGAAGTGGCAGGACACTCTCAAGTGCCTGGAAGCCGCCAGATCACAGGAGGAGTGCCTGCAGGCCCAGCTGAGCTTCCTGGCTTTCCCTGTGGAAGGGGAAGGCATGAGCCCTGGAGAAGCAAATGCTAAGGAGGTGATTCTCTACCCCCCATCCCCATCCCGATTTGATCATCAGAGAGGATGGCGATGTTCCCCAGACCAAGAGTGACATGACTCTGAGAGTACTCTTGGAGGATGAGATCCACGGGGGAAACTCCTGACACAAGAATGGTGGGCCAGCTGCAGTTGCCCCCTGGCTGACCCAGCAGCTCAGTGCCAGACTGAGCTGGAGCCACAAGACCTCAGCCCCATGAGCTGCCACCACAGCATGCATGGGGATGGGAAATGGGACACATGGGCATCTGAAAAGAGAATCTGCTTCGTCCATGACTTGCCTGATGAGGTGGACTTCCAGAGTCCAGCAGGTGAGCTCCCCCATTGTTGCAGCCAGCTGTCAGCACACATCCGAACTATCGAGGAGTCCCTCATGGTGTGTAAAGACCAGATGTTGGTCCTGAATGAGCTGTGTTGGGAGAAAGCCCAGGGCATGCACTGGCTGTTCTAGGATATGCTGCATATGAGGAGAGTGCTGCGGGAGCTGCTGTCACTCCTTCCAAAGAAAGGAATAGAGAGCAGTCTCCAGATGCCAGCAAAGACTGAGCCCCCCACCACCAACACTGCTTCAGAAGCCTCAGGGCCTGTGGTGGGTGAAATGACGGAGGAGGAGAAAAGTTTTGAAGAATTGCAACTTGAAAACAGCATGGAAACTGCCAGAGGAGAGTTCAGGGTTGCCGACCCCATAGGGGATTCCCCCAAGGAGCACATCCTGCCCCAGATTCCCCACATCCAGACCCACCCACAGCTCCCAGGCTCAGGGAAGGAGTGCTCCCTCACTTTCTCCTGTAGACTGATGCAGATGATGACTCTCTATGTGACATACTGACTCTCATAAGCCTTGGTAGCCACCAAAAGTAGGTGGCCAAGTGGCTTTCTCTCAGGCTTCCATCTGCGGGGCAATGGGAAGGATAAACTGGGTGTAGGGTAGGGCAGAGGCTGCAGGGAGTTGGCCCAAACTCAAGGGACAACCAATGGCCCATTGGCGGCCAGGAAAGAGGCCCATGTTATGCTTATCACAAAGAATAAATTGTTTTCAAACAAAAAAAAGGCTAAAAACAAAGATTTGTTCTTCCAGCCTTGGTGCTTGAACTCAGGGCCTGGCCACTGTCCCTGAGCTCTTTTTGATCCAGGATGGCCCCATCTCTCCTTCCAGCTTTTTCTGTGTGGAATAGAACCCAGGGCTTCAGGCATGATAGGCGAACACTCCACCACTGAGCCACATTCTCAGCTAGGATGATTCTCCCCCCTCCCAAACCCATATGAACATTCCTCAGATAAATAGGAAGTAGGGGCTAGGATGAATATGAAGCACAAGTGTGGTTCAAACAAAAATATTCTCCTGCCCCCTCTTCACACACCCTGAGTTGAAGTTTCTCTTCTACCATTAAGGGATGAGAGAGGGAGGGGGGGTCCCAAGAGAGTACCAAAAACTGGCCCCCTGAATCACACATCCTCACCCACACAAGTGGTCTTCCAGATTCTGATCTTACTTGACTCAATATGAAGTCTACACTGTCTCCCAACCACTGCAAGGCTCAGGATGAAGTAAAGGTCAGCCCTGGCCTCAGCCCACACCCAAGGTGGAAGCTTCTAGTCCCAGACCTACTTCTTCCACCTCTGACTGCCCCCAGTTAGGCCTGACCCACCACTCACCACTATGTTGGTGGTGATTACCTCATGGATGGATTCCAGGAATAAGGTCTATGGCAAAGAGCAGAAGCAGCAGGGTGAGCAGGGCAGAAGGAGGTGGGGAGATTGCTCTGGGATCTTCCATGGAGCCCTCCCATAAAGCCAGAGCCATGCTGACCCAAATCACAGACAAGGACAGGGGGTGAGACAAGATGGAGGAGCACAGGACTAAAGGACTAAAGTACTTCTTTGTCTTGGATGACTTGATTAATTCCAATTATAATTAATTCCAATTATATTTGGCCCATGCC
>NW_012284973.1:0-7139 GCF_000151885.1 Dipodomys ordii | reverse complement strand
GAGTAGAGGTAGAGTAGGAAATGACATCCTAGTCGGTGAGTGGGAGAATAGAGGATTTCCTAGAGCCTGGGAACGTGGGCAGCCCAACTTTCCCCTACTGGCGCTCAGATGTCTGAAACAATAAGAATCAAAGGGAGAACTGTGGGCAAGAAACTGCCACAAGAACACCAGCAGTATTCTCCCCACAGACCTGAAACATTCAAGAAAACAAAGAACACGAAAAAGAGAGGGATCCCCAAGACAAACATCACTGGGGAGTCGGATTGAATGGAGAGTCTGGCCAAAGGTGATGCCGACCATGGGCCTCCCCTGCCTTTGGACACAGTCACAGCCACCAGGGTCCAGAGTGTCAAGGGTCCCAATACCACCAAGGATCCACAGAGGTGCTACCGGCATGTGGTGCCCACCCTGACTACAGAAAAGAAGAAACCAGGCACTCTGTGCCAAGTTCCAACTACTGAAGCAGGGAAAGACAGAGGCACAGGATCAATGGAAGTAAGAGAGGGAGAAGATAGCCCAGATACATGCAGCACCAAAAATGGAGGTTGAGATCCACGAGGCACCCATACAATGGTTGGTTTCAGGAGAAAGCTATTTACAATGTGCACTGGCCCAAGTGCAGCAGGCTACTGATGACAGAGAAAGGGAGCACGAAGCTCTCACCAGCTGCCTGCAAGCTATCTAGTGGCATGTGGCAGAGCTGGAGATAGCGGCTTCTGTGGTCACTGTTGCAAAGGAGGAGACCAAAATGTTCTTCGAACAGCTGAATGATGTAACCCTTCAGCTCTAGGAAAAGACCAGAAGCTTCGATGACCTGGAACAAGTGAGCACAGAGATGCAGGAGAAGCTGGAAGTGCTGGGGATACAGAGGAGCAACATGAAGAAGAGAATATCCAAGTTCCAACAAGTGCTGGAGGGGAGTGAGGTACTGAAGAGACTACTGGACAACCTGAGCTGGCTGGTGTCCACAGCGAATCTGGAGAGAGACACCTTCATGGAGGACCTGAGCATTGAGAGGTCTACACGGAAGGAACAGGCATGGCGGCTGACCCAATGGGTGAATCAACTGACAGAGGAGAAGGAATGAGGGGCAAGGCATGTGTTGGACCTAGGGAATGAGCTGTGGGAACTGAGAAGGAAGCCGGTAAAGCCACCTTCCCCCGCGGGACGATCTCAGGCCTAATGGCATCTGCAAGCCCAGGCCTACAGCAAGGAGATGGAATTGAAAAACCTGGAGGAACAACTTCACATCCAGGTCCAGGAAAACCAGTCTCCTTCTTCAAACGTGGAGCAGCAGGAGCAAGTGCAGAGACTGGAGGAGAAAGCCTAGGATCGGCAGGAGATCCCTGAGACCCCACGATGAGCATGTGTGTGGGATGGACAACTGGAGGACAAGCTGGTCCTGCTGTGGGACGCTCTCCACAGGGTGAGCAGTGAGAAGGAGGAGCTCGCCAGCATCCTGGACTCAGAGCAGCAGATGAAGAAACATTTGCAGGAACAGTTGGACTGCTCAGAGGAGAAGATAGAGAAATGGATAGTGGTGGATGAGAGAGCCAAGCGGCTCTGGAGAAACAGAGCAGTCACTGGGCCAGTGCTGGAGTTCAGAGCCTCCTGTGAATGGCACATCTCCTCCAATGAGTGGCTTTGCTCTGAGAAGGAGGCCCTGCAGCAGCACTTAGAGAGGAGACCCAGCTCCTGGAACAGCTGAAGCAAGTGAAGGGCTCAACAAACTGGAGGGACCAGGGGGTGTCCCTGAAGTGGCAGGACACTCTCAAGTGCCTGGAAGCTGCCAGATCACCAGGAGGAGTGCCTGCAGGTCCAGCTGAGCTTCCTGGCTATCCCTGTGAAGGGGAAGGCATGAGCCCTGGAGAAGCTAATGGTAAGGAGGTGATTCTCTACCCCCCGTCCCCATCCCGATTTGATCATCAGAGAGGATGGAGATGTTCCCCAGACCAAGAGTCACATGGCTCTGAGAGCACTCTTGGAGGATGAGATCCACGGGGGAAACTCCTGACACAAGAATGGAGGGCCAGCTGAAGGCGCCCCCTGGCCGATGCACCAGTTCAGTGCCAGGCTTAGCTGGAGCCATAGGGCCTCAGCCCCATGAGCTGCCACCACAGCATGCATGGGGATGGGAAATGGGACACATGGGCATCTGAAAAGAAAATCTGCTTCGTCCATGACTTGCCTGATGAGGTGGACTTCCAGAGTCCAGCAGGTGAGCTCCCCCATTGTTGCAGCCAGCTGTCAGCACACATCCGAACTATCGAGGAGTCCCTCATGGTGTGTAAAGAGCAGATGTTGGTCCTGAATGTGCTGTGTTGGGAGAAAGCCCAGGGCATGCACTGGCTGTTCTAGGATATGCTGCATATGAGGAGAGTGGTGCGGGAGCTGCTGTCACTCCTTCCAAGGAAAGGAATAGAGAGCAGTCTCCAGATGCCAGCAAAGGCTGAGCCCCCCACCACCAACACTGCTTCAGATGCCTCAGGGCCTGTGGCGGGTGAAATGAGGGAGGAGCAGAAAAGTTTTGAAGAATTGCAACTTGAAAACAGCATGGAAACTGCCAGAGGAGAGTTCAGGGTTCCCGACCCCATAGGGAATTCCCCTAAGGAGCACATCCTGCCCTAGATGCCCCACATCCAGAACCGCCCACAGCTCCCAGGCTCAGGGAAGGAGTGCTCCCTCACTTTCTCCTGTAGACTGATGTAGATGATGACTCTCTATGTGACATTTTGCTTATCACAAAGAATAAATTGTTTTCAAACAAAAAAAAAGGCTAAAAACAAAGATTTGTTCTTCCAACCTTGGTGCTTGAACTCAGGGCCTGGCCACTGTTCCTGAGCTCTTTTTGATCCAGGATGGCCCCATCTCTCCTTCCAGCTTTTTCTGTGTGGAATAGAACCCAGGGCTTCAGGCATGCTAGGCGAACACTCTACCACTGAGCCACATTCTCAGCTAGGATGATTCTCCCCCCTCCCAAACCCATATGAACATTCCTCAGATAAATAGGAAGTAGGGGCTAGGATGAATATGAAGCACAAGTGTGGTTCAAACAAAAATATTCTCCTGCCCCCTCTTCACACACCCTGAGTTGAAGTTTCTCTTCTACCATTAAGGGATGAGAGAGCGAGGGGGGAGTCCTAGAGAGTACCAAAAACTGGCCCCCTGAATCACACATCCTCACCCACACAAGTGGTCTTCCAGATTCTGATCTTACTTGACTCAATATGAAGTTTACACTGTCTCCCCACCACTGCAAGGCTCAGGATGAAGTAAAGGTCAGCCCTGGCCTCAGCCCACACCCAAGGTGGAAGCTTCTAGTCCCAGACCTACTTCTTCCACCTCTGACTGCCCCCAGTTAGGCCTGACCCACCACTCACCACTATGTTGGTGGTGATGACCTCATGGATGGATTCCAGGAAGAAGGTCTATGGCAAAGAGCAGAAGCAGCAGGGTGAGCAGGGCAGAAGGAGGTGGGGAGATTGCTCTGGGATCTTCCATGGAACCCTCCCATAAAGCCAGAGCCATGCTGACCCAAAGCACAGACAAGGACAGGGGGTGAGACAAGATGGAGGAGCACAGGACTAAAGGACTAAAGTACTTCTTTGTCTTGGAGGACTTGATTAATTCCAATTATAATTAATTCCAATTATATTTGGCCCATGCCAATCCCAAAGACAACATGCAATGCCTCTCCTTGTTGTTGTTGGCTGTGAGCGCTGTTCCTGAGCTCTTTTTCTCAAGGCTGGCACTCTACCACTTGAACCAAAATGCCACTTTTGTTTTCTGATAGTTCATTGATAAGAGTCTCATACACTGTCCTGCCCAGACTGGCTTGGCACCGTGATCCTCCAGATCTCAGCTTCCTGAGTAGCTAGGATGACAGGCATGAGCCACCAGTGCCCAGTATGTGATGCCTTTTGAAGGAATCTTGGCGAGTTTTTAAAGGAGCCCCAAAGTGCCTGGATAGACCATGACCCAATCAAGGAGCTGGGATGGGGGAAGGTTGACCTTCTTGCCATTCTGTTCCTGTTGTAGGCACCAAACACCTAGGCTAGCATCCACCAGGCTTATTGGGGAAAGAGTAGAGAATACCCAAAGACTGCAGTGTTGAAAAGACTGCAGTGTTGAAATCTCTGATTTTGCATGCATGTCGTCTGTGTGTGTGTGTGTGTGTGTGTGTGTGTGTGTTCGTGTGTGTATGTTATCTCAGGGCCTAGGCTCTATCCCTGAGTTTTCTTGCTGGAGGCTAGTGCTGTGCCACTTGAGCCACAGCCCCACTTGCTTTTGGATGGTTAATTGTAGGTAAGAGTCTCAAGGACTTTCCTCTCCAGGGTGGCTTTGAATCATAATGGGGGCCCCAGGGAAGCAAGAGTAAACACAACTCATAAGTACTATCCTTATGGTGGGCTACTCCTGCTTCCTGGTGGCCACTTGCTGAGCATGCAGCCCCATGCCATTATCCTCTAGAGTTCAATTTGGGGAAGTGACCAGGGCCAAGCTGACTTTTGCTCACCCTGATTGCTATGCCAGAGCAGGTCTGTTCAACCCTAGGCCAAGAGAGCTTCAGGAAGCCCGGCTTTCCAGGTACACAAGGAAGGGAGAGGTCAGCTCCAGGCTAAGAGCCTTTGCCCTTGGATACCCCAACTTGTCCTTACTTATCACCATAAGACCTGTGAAAGAACAACCCAAAAAAACAAAATTGGATCTGTGCCTCCAAGTGGTACAGCTCTAGCATTGAACCAAAGAGCTCAGAGACTGGGCCCCCAAACTTTTCATTCAAGACCCCCAGCTGACCTTCCCCCATAAAACACAGGCTGTCTAAATGTGAACTAGTAGGATTTGTGCAGTGTTTCTGAAGAATGGTGATACTGAAGAAAGCACCCTAATTCTAATGACAGCTGAACTTGTGACATACAGCTATGTGTTGAGTCTTTCACAGGACACTATTTGCTGGGTGCTTCCCACATGGGGTTTTGTGCTGAGTCCTCAAAAAGGTGCTGTTTGCTGAGTCATCCCAAAGGGTGCTATGTGCTGAGTCCCTGAGAAGAGTGGGCCATCCTGGGTTTTTTAAAGGTTGCCGTATGCTGAGTCCATTACACATTGTACTGTATGCTGAGTCCTTCAAAAGGTGTGGTGTGCTAATGCATCCCAAAGGGTCCTGCTATGTGCTGAGCCCTTGAGAAGAGAGGTATGAGGTGTTTTTTGAGTGCTGTGTGCCGAGTCCTTTACACAGGGTACTCTGTACTGTCCTTCAAATGGTGCTGTGTGCTGAGAGCTTCCACAGTGTGGTATGTGCTGAGTCCTTCAAAATTGTTCTGTGTGCTGAGTTTTTTTGAAGGATGCTGTGCAATTGGTGCTTTACACAGAGTGCTTCAACACAGGGTGTGATGAGTCCCTGGGAAAGAGTGCTATGTGCTGAGTTTTTCAAAGCATGCCATGCACTGAGTCCTTTAAACTGGGGACTATGGACTCCCTCCTTCAAAGTGTGCTGTGTACTGAGTACTCTACCCAGCGTACTAGATGCTGTGTCCTTCAAAGGGAGCTGTGTGCTGAGTCACTTACACAAGGTGCTTTGTGCTGATTTTGGAAATGTGCTGTTTGCTGAGTCATCCCAAAGGGTGCTATGTTCTGAGTCCTTGAGAGGTGGTTATCCCCAACACACACAAACACACATACACACAAGAGTGTCACCATGTGCCTGCTTGGTGTGTGGATTGGAGGGAGATGGAAAAGAGTCTCCTCCAGGGGTGGGACTGAGGGGAGATTCGATCCCCTAGGCTGGTACTGGGTGTGGTGGGTAGAGCTGAGCTGAGGTAATGCTGCAATTGCCATGGACTAGAAGCCTCAAGGCCCAATCAGTGCTGCAATTGTGACCAGGGGTGGGGGCGGGGCCCAGGGGAGGAGGGGGCGGGGCCCAGGAGTGCACTTTGGTGGCAGCAATGGCCTGGAGACCAAGGGAGCAGGGGTGTGTAAGCAGAAGCGGCTGGGTGGCCCAGGAGAGGAGTGTGGGGCCAAGAGAGAGCTGGGAGAAGAGTGAGCATGAGCACAAGCACCAGTGGAAACAGCTTCAGTGGCTGGCGGCTGCTCCCATCATAGCGTGCATCCTGGCTGGGAGTGCAGAGCATGCGGAGCCTGCACAGCAGGTACATTGCCATGCAGCCCCTTGGAGCCGCCCAGCCATGGTGGCCCTGAGTCTGAGGTCACAGTGCGGGGAGCACGGAAGAGGCAGTGGCTGCTGAGGCAGCGGCGGCCACAGGTTAGGAGGCCACTGAGGCTGCAGTGGTGGCTGAGGAGGAGCAGAGGCTGTGTGCAGCCACACCACGAGCCCGCACTGCTTTTCAAACATGGCACTGCTGGCTCGGACCCGCGGAGCCTCTAGCAGTCACCTGGTGGAGCTGGTGCACCCCTGGCCTGCTTGTGACCCTGACTTGGTTCCAGCCCTAGGTCCTCAGACTCCTGGCCCGCACCGGAAGTCGCAGCCTACAGCTTCTCCCAGCAGCTCAAGTGAGTGGCCGACCTGAGCTCCCTCACTCCACGAGCCCCACCCTGTAAACCCCATCCCCCACTCTACACTTCCTCCCCACCCTCGCTGACCAGGGCCCTTGCCTCTCCCCTCCCAGTCCAGTCCTGCCTGCACCTCCCCCATGCCCCACAGTCGGTCCTGGCTTTGCCACAAATGCACCCCAGGCGTGGGGTTTGGAGGTGGGTGTCCACCCAGGAATCCCACCCTCAGCCCCAGAGGCAAGTGTCCTAGGGAAAGGGGAGCTTCAGGGATGGGTGAGGAGGAGGCACCACAGAGCCATTAGCCTGGAGCAGTGACAGCCACACAGCCTTGCATCTGCATCCTTTCTCTCCTTGGTGGGAATCTGGTGGGTTTAGTCAGAGGTGGGGAGCATCACCCCACACCTGCCTTCTTAGGTCTTTTCCTTTTTGTTGGGGAAGGGGTGTTGGATGCAGAAGATAGGCCCCCCCTTGCTGTGTGAGCCTTTGTCTTCTGTGCTCAGTCACCCTTTCACCTGAGGACCTTCCCAGAAGAGCCCACTAGAGAGGTGAGGGCACTGGGGTCAGATAGAAGGTGGGTATTTGGGAGAAAAAAGACACCCCCTTCTGACACACATACAACCGGGCCTGTACCC
>NW_012284972.1:0-1441 GCF_000151885.1 Dipodomys ordii | reverse complement strand
CAATTGTAGGTAAGAGTCTCAAGGACTTTCCTCTCCAGGGTGGCTTTGAATCAAAATGGGGGCCCCAGGGAAGCAAGAGTAAACACAACTCATAAGTACTATCCTTATGGTGGGCTACTCCTGCTTCCTGGTGGCCACTTGCTAAGCATGCGGTCCCATGCCATTATCCCTAGAGTTCAATTTGGGGAAGTTACTAGGGCCAAGCTGACTTTTGCTCACCCTGATTGCTATGCCAGAGCAGGTCTGTTCAACCCTAGGCCAAGAGAGCTCCAGGAAGCCCGGCTTTCCAGGTACACAAGGAAGGGAGAGGTCAGCTCCAGGCTAAGAGCCTTTGCCCTGGGATACCCCAACTTGTCCTTATTTATCACCATAAGACATGTGAAAGAAGAACCCCAAAAAAACAAAATTGGAGCTGTGCCTCCAAGTGGTAGACCACTAGCATTGAACCAAAGAGCTCAAAGACAGGGCCCCCAAACTTTTCATTCAAGACCCCCAGCTGACCTTCCCCCATAAAACACAGGCTGTCTAAATGTGATCTAGTAGGATTTGTGCAGTGTTACTGAAGAATGGTGATACTGAAGAAAGCACCCTAATTCTAATGAGAGCTGAACTTGTGATATCCTGCTATGTGTTCAGTCCTTCACAGGGCACTATTTGCTGGGTCCTTCCCACATGGGGGTTTTCTGGTGAGTCCTCAAAAAGGTGCTGTTTGGTGAGTCATCCCAAAGGGTGCTATGTGCTGAGTCCCTGAGAAGAGTGGGCCATCATGGGTTTTTTAAAGGTTGCCGTATGCTGAGTTCATTACACAATGTACTGTATGCTGAGTCCTTCAAAAGATGTGGTGTGCTAATGCATCCCAAAGGGTCCTGCTATGTGCTGAGCCCTTGAGAAGAGAGGTATGAGGTGTTTTTTGAGTGCTGTGTGCCGAGTCCTTTACACAGGGTACTCTGTACTGTCCTTCAAATGGTGCTGTGTGCTGAGAGCTTCCACAGTGTGGTATGTGCTGAGTCCTTCAAAATTGTTCTGTGTGCTGAGTTTTTTTGAAGGATGCTGTGCAATTGGTGCTTTTCACAGAGTGCTTCAACACAGGTTGTGATGAGTCCCTGGGAAAGAGTGCTATGTGCTGAGTTTTTCAAAGCATGCCATGCACTGAGTCCTTTAAACTGGGGACTATGGACTCCCTCCTTCAAAGGGTGCTGTGTACTGAGTACTCTACCCAGCGTACTAGATGCTGTGTCCTTCAAAGGGAGCTGTGTGCTGAGTCATTTACACAAGGTGCTTTGTGCTGATTTTGGAAGAGTGCTGTGTACTGAGTCATCCCAAAGGGTGCTATGTTCTGAGTCCTTGAGAGGTGGTTATCCCCAACACACACACACACACACACACACACACAAACACATACACACAAAAGTGTCACCATGTGCCTGCTTGGTGTGTGGAT
>NW_012284971.1:0-1001 GCF_000151885.1 Dipodomys ordii | reverse complement strand
AGAGAGCTGGGAGAAGAGTGAGCATGAGCACAAGCACCAGTGGAAACAGCTTCAGTGGCTGGCGGCTGCTCCCATCATAGCGTGCATCCTGGCTGGGAGTGCAGAGCATGCAGAGCCTGCACAGCAGGTACATTGCCATGCAGCCCCTTGGAGCCGCCCAGCCATGGTGGCCCTGAGTCTGAGGTCACAGTGCGGGGAGCACGGAAGAGGCAGTGGCTGCTGAGGCAGCGGCGGCCACAGGTTAGGAGGCCACTGAGGCTGCAGTGGTGGCTGAGGAGGAGCAGAGGCTGTGTGCAGCCACACCACGAGCCCGCACTGCTTTTCAAACATGGCACTGCTGGCTTGGACCCGCGGAGCCTCTAGCAGTCATCTGGTGGAGCTGGTGCACCCCTGGCCTGCTTGTGACCCTGACTTGGTTCCGGCCCTAGGTCCTCAGACTCCTGGCCCGCACCGGAAGTCGCAGCCTACAGCTTCTCCCAGCAGCTCACGTGAGAGGCCGACCTGAGCTCCCTCACTCCACGAGCCCCACCCTGTAAACCCCATCCCCCACTCTACACTTCCTCCCCACCCTCGCGGACCAGGGCCCTTGCCTCTCCCCTCCCAGTCCAGTCCTGCCTGCACCTCCCCCATGCCCCACAGTCGGTCCTGGCTTTGCCACAAATGCACCCCAGGCGTGGGGTTTGGAGGTGGGTGTCCACCCAGGGATCCCACCCTCAGCCCCAGAGGCAAGTGTCCTAGGGAAAGGGGAGCTTCAGGGATGGCTGAGGAGGAGGCACCACAGAGCCATTAGCCTGGAGCAGTGACAGCCACACAGCCTTGCATCTGCATCCTTTCTCTCCTTGGTGGGAATCTGGTGGGTTTAGTCAGAGGTGGGGAGCATCACCCCACACCTGCCTTCTTAGGTCTTTTCCTTTTTGTTGGGGAAGGGGGTGTTGGATGCAGAAGATAGGCCCCCCTTGCTGTGTGAGCCTTTGTCTTCTGTGCTCAGTCACCCTTTCACC
>NW_012284970.1:0-1188 GCF_000151885.1 Dipodomys ordii | reverse complement strand
GAGTAGCTAGGATGACAGGCATGAGCCACCAGTGCCCAGTATGTGATGCGTTTTGAAGGAATCTTGGCGAGTTTTTAAAGGAGCCCCAAAGTGCCTGGATAGACCATGACCCAATCAAGGAGCTGGGATGGGGGAAGGTTGACCTTCTTGCCATTCTGTTCCCCTCAAATTGAAGATGCCAGGTGATGTTGTAGGCACCAAACACCTAGGCCAGCAGCCACCAGACTTATTGGGGAAAAAGTAGAGAATACCCAAAGACTGCAGTGTAGAAATCTCTGATTTTGCATGCATGTGGTGTGTGTGTGTGTGTGTGTGTGTGTGTGTGTGTGTGTGTGTGTGTGTGTGTGTGTGATCTCAGGGACCAGGCTCTATCCCTGAGATTTCTTGCTCAAATTTAGTATTCTGCCACTTGAGCTACAGCCCCACTTGCTTTTGGATGGTTAATTGTAGGTAAGAGTCTCAAGGACTTTCCTCTCCAGGGTGGCTTTCATCATAATGGGGGCCTAAGGGAAGCAAAAGTAAACACAACTCCCAAGTACTATCCCTATGGTGGGCTACTCCTGCCCCCTGGTGGCTACACGCGGAACATGCGGCCCCATGCCATTATCCTCTAGAGTTCAATTTGGGGAAGTGACCAGAGCCAAGCTGACTTTTGCTCACCCTGATTGCTGATGCCAGAGCAGGTCTGTTCAACCCTAGGCCAAGACAGCTCCAGGAGGCCCAGCTTTCCAGGGACACAAGGAAGGGAGAGGTGAGCTCCAGGCTAAGAGCCTTTGCCCTTGGATACCCCAACTTGTCCTTACTTATCACCATAATACCTGTGAAAGAACAACCCCAAAAAACAAAATTGGAGCTGTGTCTCCAAGTGGTAGACCTCTAGCATTGAACCAAAGAGCTCAAAGACAGGGCCCCCAAACTTTTCATTCAAGACCCCCAGCTGACCTTCCCCCATAAAACACAGGCTGTCTAAATGTGAACTAGTAGGATTTGTGCAGTGTTGCTGAAGAATGGTGATACTGAAGAAAGCACCCTAATTCTAATGACAGCTGAACTTGTGATATATTGCTATGTGCTGAGTCCTTCACAGGGCGCTATTTGCTGGGTCCTTCCCACATGGGGGTTTTGTGGTGAATCCTCAAAAAGGTGCTGTTTGGTGAGTCATCCCAAAGGGTGCTATGTGCTGAGTGA
>NW_012284969.1:0-5435 GCF_000151885.1 Dipodomys ordii | reverse complement strand
TCATGAATCTCTGAACTACTGCAGGACAGAGTAAGAGAGACACTTGAACTAATAGGCACAGGAAGGAACTTCCTGAACAGAGTCCCAGGGTCATAACAAATTGGAGAGAGACTCAACAAATGGAACTACCTTAAAATAAAAAGCTTCTGCACAGCTAAATCTATCACAACCAAGCTAGAAAGACAACCAACTAATTGGGAAAAAATATTTACCAGCAATATATCAGACAAGGGGTTAACATCCAGTAGATACAGGGAACTCAAGAAACTAATCCCTCCCAAACCTAACAAACCAATTACTAAATGGGCAAGGGACTAAAGAGGGACTTCTCAGATGAAGAAATAAAAATGGCAAAGAAACACATTGAGGAAATGTTCATCATCCCTGGTGGTGAAGGAAATGCAAATAAAGACAACCCTGAGATACCACCTTACCCCATGCAGAATGTCCCACATCCACAAATCAGCCAAGGACAAATGCTGGAGGGGATGTGGAGAAAGAGGAACCCTATTACACTGCTGGTGGGAATGTACACTTATACAACCACTTTGGAAAGCAGTCTGGAGGGTCCTTAGAAAGCTAAAGATTGACCTCCCTTACGACCCAGTCATACCAACAGGAACCAATATACAAGGACACATGCACCTCCATGTTCATTGCAGCACTGTTCACAATAGCTAGGATATGGAAAAACCCAGATGCCGCACCACAGATGAATGGACCCAAAAATTGTGGTATCTATACACAATGGAATATTATGCAGCCATTAGAAATGACAAAATAATGGCATTTGCAGGGAAATGGATGGAGCTAGAAGGAATCATGTTGAGCGAGGTAAGCCAAGAGCGAAGAGACAAACGGTACATGGTCTCCCTGATAAGTGGATGATAAATCCAAAATGTTAGGTGATACGACAAAACTAACAGGACTTAAGAAACAAAGAACTCCTGCTCATCTGGTTGAACCACTACTAAATATCCCCACGCTGCTGATCACATGTATGGTGTATAACATGTGAACACTGTTATATATTACAGACTGTGATAGACAATTTGTTCCAGGAAAGTCAGAATGAACATGTGACTTAGAAACTATGTAATCACTTAATCACAATCAAAAAAAAAAAAAAAGAACTTCGGGGAAGGGAGGGAGGGAGGGGATGGTAGGGGGAAAACAATGGAGGGGCTAACAATGTTCAAGAGGAAGTGTACTCATTACCTCACTCATGTAACTGTAACCCTCTGTATAGTATCTTTACAATAAAAAAAAAAAAAAAAGCATGCCATGCACTGAGTCCTTTAAACTGGGGACTATGGACTCCCTCCTTCAAAGTGTGCTGTGTACTGAGTACTCTATCCAGCATACTAGATGCTGTGTCCTTCAAAGGGAGCTGTGTGCTGAGTCATTTACACAAGGTGCTTTGTGCTGATTTTGGAAATGTGCTGTGTGCTGAGTCATCCCAAAGGGTGCTATGTTCTGAGTCCTTGAGAGGAGGTTATCCCCAACACACACACACACAAACAAACACACATACACACAAGAGTGTCACCATGTGCCTGCTTGGTGTGTGGATTGGAGGGAGATGGAAAAGAGTCTCCTCCAGGGGTGGGACTGAGGGGAGATTCGATCCCCTAGGCTGGTACTGGGGGTGGTGGTTAGTGCTGAGCTGAGGTAATGCTGCAATTGCCATGGACTAGAAGCCTCAAGGCCCAATCAGTGCTGCAATTGTGGCCAGGGGTGGGGGCGGGGCCCAGGGGAGGAGGGGGCGGGGCCCTGGAGTGCACTTTGGTGGCAGCAATGGCCTGGAGCCCAAGGGGGCAGGGGTGTGTAAGCAGAAGCGGCTGGGTGACCCAGGAGAGGAGTGTGGGGCCAAGAGAGAGCTGGGAGAAGAGTGAGCATGAGCACAAGCACCAGTGGAAACAGCTTCAGTGGCTGGCGGCTGCTCCCATCATAGCGTGCATCCTGGCTGGGAGTGCAGAGCATGCGGAGCCTGCACAGCAGGTACATTGCCATGCCTCGGAGGCGCCCAGCCATGGTGGCCCTGAGTCTGAGGTCACAGTGCGGGGAGCACGGAAGAGGCAGTGGCTGCTGAGGCAGCTGCGGCCACAGGTTAGGAGGCCACTGAGGCTGCAGTGGTGGCTGAGGAGGAGCAGAGGCTGTGTGCGGCCACACCACGAGCCCCCGCTGCTTTTCAAACATGGCACTGCTGGCTCGGACCCGCGGAGCCTCTAGCAGTCACCTGGTGGAGCTGTTGCACCCCGGCCTGCTTGTGACCCTGACTTGGTTCCGGCCCTAGGTCCTCAGACTCCTGGCCCGCACCTGAAGTCGCAGCCTACAGCTTCTCCCAGCAGCTCACGTGAGTGGCCGACCTGAGCTCCCTCACTCCACGAGCCCCACCCTGTAAACCCCATCCCCCACTCTACACTTCCTCCCCACCCTCGCGGACCAGGGCCCTTGCCTCTCCCCTCCCAGTCCAGTCCTGCCTGCACCTCCCCCATGCCCCACAGTCGGTCCTGGCTTTGCCACAAATGCTCTCCAGGCGTGGGGTTTGGAGGTGGGTGTCCACCCGGGGATCCCACCCTCAGCCCCAGAGGCAAGTGTCCTAGGGAAAGGGGAGCTTCAGGGATGGGTGAGGAGGAGGCACCACAGAGCCCCTAGCCTGGAGCAGTGACAGCCACACAGCCTTGCATCTGCATCCTTTCTCTCCTTGGTGGGAATCTGGTGGGTTTAGTCAGAGGTGGGGAGCATCACCCCACACCTGCCTTCTTAGGTCTTTTCCTTTTTGTTGGGGAAGGGGGTGTTGGATGCAGAAGATAGGCGCCCCTTGCTGTGTGAGCCTTTGTCTTCTGTGCTCAGTCACCCTTTCACCTGAGGATATTCCCAGAAGAGCCCACTAGAGAGGTGAGGGCACTGGGGTCAGATAGAAGGTGGGTATTTGGGAGAAAAACACACCCCCTCTGACACACATACAACCGGCCTGTACCCCCAACCCCAGCTGTCAAAAGTTCTGACTGGGTGATCACATTTCCCAGCTCTGCCAGCTTCTGCTAGTGCTCCCAGTCCATCTGGTCTCCTTGTCCTCCCCAAGAATCTGCCAAGTCGCCCAGAAGTATGTAGCTGGAAGCAGGAAGTCCATCCATGTATATAGCCTTTAGGACCCCATCAAAGTCCCCAACAACGCCCCCACCCCAGGTCAGACACCTCTCTGGAGGCACCATGACCCCCTGCTTTGTTTTCTGTCCAGGCTCTGAGGACCAAAGTGTCTTGGGACTCCTTCACCCAGAGTCCTACCCTAGGGTTTTGGTGAATGGAGGGTCAGGCTGGTTGTTCCCAAGGAGAAGGTTCTGGCCCTGGAGAAAGGGGGAGGCAGGGTGGTTCTGCATTATTAGAGCATTGTTTCCCTTGGGTGGTTGCCCCTGGTTCTTACAGAGGAACCCCCATGCTTGAGCTGGTACATTGCCCAGATGAGAAACCAACAAATGCAGAAGAGGCACTTCTCTGAGTCTGTGTGTTTAGATGTGTATGAGAGACAGAGAGACAGAGAGAGACAGAGAGAGAGAGACAGAGAGAGAGACAGAGAGAGAGAGAGAGATCATCTTTCTCATTGTACAATCAGCATGTCTAAAAAGAGCAAAAGCATTTTTTGGGGGTGTCTGGTTGTGGGGTTTGAACTCGGGCCTAGGTGCTGTCCCTCAGCTCTTGAGCTCAAGGCTAGCACTCTACCACTTGAGCCATAGCACCACTTTTGGCTTTTTTCTTTTTGCTTATGTGGTGCTGAGGAATCGAACCCAGGGCTTCATGCATGCAAGGCAAGCGCTCTACCACTGAGCCAACTTCCCAGCTTGAGCAAAAGCATTTTATTTGTGTGCATGTGTGTATTTGTTGTTCTTTTTTCATTAATGCCCAGTATGAGCCCAGCCACAATTTTTGTTTCCTCTTTCACTGTTTCATGGCTCCTTTAGAGAACGTTTCATTAGATGTTCCTTTCCACCACTTTCTTCCCCTTTCCTGCAGCCCACAGTAACTGGTGGGCCTGCGTGGCTCTCTCCTAGGAGGCCTGTGTGAACCACAGACCAGCATGGATACCTGCCCTTCTGCCTTTAGCCAGAAGGCTCATGAGGCTACTGTGACCACAGCCGCATTCTTCCAGCCAGTCTGCTCTCATGTGTATAGTTGGAGCTAATTCAAAGCTGGGAATGTGTCTGCCAAACATAATTAGGGAAGGAGATAGGGGGAGTAGGGCAGGGGCTGTGAAATTAGGAGGGTCAGGGAAGTGATGAATGGTGTGAAATGGCAATGGTTCACAACGACCAAGGATGAGAGGAGAATCGTACCCGGGGCATTGATGGTGTCCGTGGGCATCTGAGCAGGGGGTTCCGGGCCCCCAATGGTGGCATGGATTTCCTCCCAGGGCAGTGCACTGGTCGGCAGTCCTCCCTGGAGTCCTGCAGACTCCAATCTGTGTCCCTCCTGGGCTTTTTCCATCTAGGCAATGCTAGGCAAGTGTGTTCCTCCTGCTGGAGAATGCTTGGGATCAGGACGTGGCAGTTACCTGAGGCTCTCTGAATGCCATTTTCTATAACCTGCTGTAGGTTGTCTGGAAGGAAAAGGCGACTACTGATTTTGGAACCCATTAAGTTTGATTGGGACAAGTTAAATGCCAGCTTTCCCAGGGTTTTTTCTTGAAGCTGGAAATTTCTTCTACCGCCTGGGATTCTGGGTCAAATTAGATGGACCATTTCGGCCACCAAACAATGACGTTCAAAGCGGCACAGGCAGAGTTCCCAAGCTTGATGGTTTCCTGCTACAAACGTCATGCCTTGACTGCCTTTCTCCAGCAGCTGCTGATTCTCCTCCAGCTCTCTCTGGGGTGACCACCACAGTTGAGGATGTCTTGGGGAGCAGAGATTATGACCTCGTCATCCGCAGCCTTCCAGCTGTGAGCAGAGACAATTCCCAGCACCTGCACTGGAATCTGGGAGATTCAGAGACCCCGCGATGCCTCAAGGATCCTTTCTCTGCTACATGAAACTTGGGGGCCAGATATACTGGACCATCCTGTCTGCCCCAGGGAGTGGAGAAGAGGCCTCTTGAGTCTGGCGTTCACCTCACAGCCAACCTTGTTCACTCCTGAGTGGGGGAATGGAGTGCCACAGAACTGGTCAGTGGCTGGACAGAGATCTTTGAGAAGATATGCATCCCAGAGGCCCTGGGATTCCAGTGAGGACATCATGGCTCACGTCCTTGGAATCAAAACAGTTAAGTGCGGTGGGCCCTAGAAGGTGGGGAAGAGGGAACAGGGAGAACCTGTTGGAGTAGCTACTCCAGGGTTTTGGCCCCACCTAAGGATGCTTACTTGAATTGGGATGGGACCTTTTCAGAAGGATTGTCCCTATACCGATGCTCCATTTATATACCACAACAAACGCCTTACA
>NW_012284968.1:0-22821 GCF_000151885.1 Dipodomys ordii | reverse complement strand
TATGCAAAGCTACATGCTATGGAATAGATTGGGACAAATGTAATAAATGTTATAGGTGTACTCACAGTCTATAAATTAAATGCTAAATCAATCAATCAATAATAATAAAATATGATGAGTCACTCCAACATACACGATTTAAAATGAATATAGAGATATAACTCAAATATTTAAAATGTCTATAAATGCTATGTTTTTCAGTACTGGGGCTTGAATTCAGGCCTAGGGAAGAGTTGAGAAGTGCATACATGATTCACATAGGAAATGATAGGCAAGATCTTAGTTAAGACTGAATGAAGTGTGACAATATTTACATTCAGGAAATCGAAGCATTGGGAAAGATCCAAGAATCAGTAGTCACATGGAAGATAGGATTCCAACACAGCTCACCACATCTCCTACTCTATACATAAAGGCCTTTATTTGCATATTAATTTCAGCTTATGAATGGATGAATATGGTGCTCCACCCCCACCCTGGGGCTAGATGTCAGGTCCTGGGTATGGCCTAGCTCCTTAGTGGCTCATAAGCTGGTGTGCTCCTGTGGACCCATTTGGCAGTTGGTTCTGCTAGGCCCTGAGTTCAAGTTCCAGCACTTCGAAAAGGCTCATCCTGATGTGAGATGCCAAGCCTTGCAGATGTTTTCCTATCCTGTGCAAGTCCTGGGTCACAGCTAGGATCTAGAAAGCATAGGCAACTCTATACCCATGGGAATAGGTTGTCATCCATGTGAGCACATTTATATATGTCATCCTATATTCAATAAAATACACAATACATAGATGAATAAGACACAAAATAAAAAGATTAACTATACTGAAAACAAGGTGCATACCACACCTGTATGTAAATAGAGATCCTATGTTTAAAAGAGTGGGCTTGTCCAGTGCTGGGTTTTAAAATCAGGCCCAGTACCAGGCCTGACCTTTTAGTCTTCAAAGATGGTGAGCTTCCCTTCCCCCACAGTGTAACAGAGTTACCCAAACCTGAGTTCAAATCCCAGCTCTCGCAGTAAAATGGCACAAATTTTGAACTATGGTTCTTCGTTCATAGTTTTTTAATTTTTTTTTTTACCAGACCGGGGGCTTGAACTCAAGTCATGGCACCTCTGCCTCAGCTCTGATCATCCTAGGCTGCAGCCTCTGGACCCACAGAGAGTCCTCGAACCCTCGGACTCTGGGGCTTGCTGGAAAAAAAAAACCCTCCAGGGGAAAAAAGTGGCGGTAAATTCCATCTGGCTCTTTTATGTTTATTTTCCTTTGCATGGTGACCATTCTAGGTCCGAACATGGCTGCCTGCAGAGTGAAGGTGACCTGGCATGACTGAAGGCCTGCTGGTTTTCGGGGGAGCCACAGGCTAACCAGACAGTGAAGGCCCTGAGGACGAATCCCAGTCAGCCCTGTTACAATGAGGGAATGGCGGGAGATCCTGGAACACTCATTTCCAGACTTAGGAAGAGTTGTGGAAGGCAATCAATCTCATCCTTGAATGAGTACTTCCTGCTTGATGTGAGTAGGAAATGATAGGCAAGACTCATGGGGTATTTATTATTTTTAATGAAAAGTTGATGAAACATGACTATAATCATCACAGTCATGAAATGGAGGCATTGGGGAAGATCCAAGAATCATTAGTAACAAGGTAGATTGGATTCCATCACTGGTCGCCATCCTACTCTATACAAATATGAACTTACTACCTTCAGATTATGAATAGATGACTATTGTGCTCCCCGTTCTCTCCCCTCACCCCCGTGGGGCTCAATCTCAGGTCTTGGGAATGGCCTAGCTCCTTAGTGGCTCACATGCTGGTGTGCTTACCTGGACCCATTCACCTATTGGGCCTGCTAGTCCCCGAGGGCAGATCCCAGAACTGCCAAAAGATGAATCCTGAGGTGAGAAGCCAATCGTTGCAACTGTTTTTCTGTCCTGTGAAAGTCCTGGGTCTCAGCTAGGATGCAGTATGCTATATAGGCAACTCTATATTCATGGGAATCAGTTGCCATCCATGTCAGCACAGTTATAGCTGTCATCATATGTAATAAAATACAAAATGCATCCATGACTAAGACACACAATAAAAAGAATAACTACACTGAATGCATTATGCATTCCATATCTCTATGTAAAGAGAAATCCTATGTGTAAAGAGGTGACCATATGATTTTTGCCAGTGCTGGGGCTTCAGTTCAGACCCTGGGACTAGGCCTGACCTTGTAGTCTTCAAGGATGGTGAGCTTCACCTTCCCCCACAGTGCAACAAATTTACCCAGATCTGAGTTGGAATCTCAGAGGTGGCAGAAAAATGGTGAGAATTCTGAGACAGGGTGTGTTATTAATATTATTATTATTATTATTGCCAATCATGGGATTTGAACTCAGTTCATGGCAACTCTACCTCAGCTTCGATCACATTAGGCTGGCGGGCTCCCATGGGCCTGTAGCCAATCCTGAAATCCTAGGCTCTGAAGTTTGCTCGAACAAATGACAGAAAAATGACAGAAAAAATGTCGCAGGATGGATTTTTTATACTTTCTTCTTTTGCACGGTGACCATGTGGGTCTGAATTACACGGCTGCATAGGGTACTTCACCTTGCATTGGAGAAAGCTAACGGGCTATCAGGGAAGAAATAGGCCCATGCGGCAACATAGGCCCTGAGTTTGAATTCTGGTCCTGACACCTACCAGTGAGGGCAGATCCCAAGATACTTGTTCTTATGCATGGGAATAACAATGAAATGTTAGCAAACTCATGATTGATTGAGAAGTTTCTGCGTGATTGGTCTAGTCCAAAATTAGATGGAATGATCCTAGGAGGATGATTCATCTTAATGAATGGTTTATTAAGCATGAAAAGAATACTATTCCTTCAATGGTGGCATAATAAATACCGAAGAGGTAGTAGGAATGTAGTTGATGTCATTGAATCCTAGGTAGATGTCTCTGACACGCTGTACAAATATATATTTATTGGTGTTCTACCACCTGTCTACCTATGTGTGGCTATTTTGTCCATCCATCTGGCTCAATCTCCAGGTCTGGAAATTCCCTGGCAGCTTCATAGGTTAGAGGTTGCCATGTTGACACACCCATTCACGGTCTGAATTGGGTCTGCCAGGCTCTGAGTTCAGATCCCAGCACTGCCAACAACTGGATCATGGAGTACGAAGCTGAGTGTGATACCTGTTTTCCTTTTCCCTGAGAGTCCTGAGTGTAAGACAGGATGGAGAACATATCTATAAATCTAGATACTATGTGATGGGTTGTCATCAATATCATAAATGGAATATATCATCACAGTCAAAAAAATTCTCATATCAAAAATATATTTGGAACTCAAAAAATTAAATCTCCCTACAACAAATCCTGAAAGAAACAACTGCCCAATAAATAAGTGGGCTAAAGACTTAAAGAGAAATTTCTCTGAAGAGGAAAGAAGCATGGACAATAGACATATGAAGAAATGCTCAACATCCCTAGCCATAAGAAATGCAAGTCAAAACAACATTGAGATATCACCTCACCCCAGTTAGAATGGCTACAATCAAGAACGCTAATAACAACAGATGCTGGAGGGGATGTGGACAGAAGGGAACTTACTGCATTGTTGCTGGGAGTGTACACTTGTTCAACCACTTTGGAAAGTAGTATGGAGGTTCCTCAAAAGACTCTACATAGAACTACCCTAAGACACAGCAATCCCACTTTTGGGCATTTACCCAAATGTTTACAAACAAGACCACACTAAAGCTACCAGCACGGTTATGTTTATTGCAGCATTATTTACTATAGCTAAGATATGGAACCAACCCAGATGCCCCTCAGTAGATGAATGCATCAAGAAAATGTGGTATAGATACACAATATAATTCTATGCCTCCATCAAAAAGAATGACACTGCCCCATTTATTAGGAAATGGAAAGACTTGGAAAAAATTATATTAAGTGAAGTAAGCCAGTTCCAAAGATACATAGGTCCCATTGTTTCCCTTATTTGCAATATCTAGTATATGTCTGAGTCAAGCAGAAAAGGTCAGATAAGGTGATATTAGGGGAATGAACGGTAAGATATGTTCTCAAATTTTTTTTTCTTTCTTGTGATTGTTTCTAACACATTTATAAGATTTTTTCTTTGTTGCTTTGTATGTCCCCCACAGGTGGACCCATTGCAACAATGAGATGTACAAGTCGTTATTTCAAAAACGAACTTTACAACTTTGGTGGGGGGGGCTGATCAGGGAGGATTGTGGGTGGGGGCTGGGAAGAGAATGGGAAGGGATGGGATGGGGAAAAAAAGGAGAAGGCTACAATGTTGGTAAGAAATGTACTCATTATCTTGACCATGTAATTGTAACCCCTCTGTACAGTATTTTCAAAAAAAATGGAAAATAAATGAATAAAACAAAAATACAATAAATAACCACAACAAACAGGATATGGACTGACCATCTATACGTAAGTACAAATCATACCTTTACAATGTATATAAATAGAATGTTTCCTGGGTGGGAACTTTAATTCATGCCTAAGGACCAGGCCTTACTTTCTTGTCTTCAAGCATGGTGAGCTTCCCCTTCATCCACAGTACTTCAGAGTTAACAAGGCCTTGAGTTCAAATTCAAAGGTAGGAGAAACACCGTGAATTGCAAGCCAGGGAGCTTTTTTTTTTTTTTTTTTGCTTTTATTGCCAAAAACGGTCTTGAACTCAGGTCATGGCAACCATGCCTCAGCTTTCATCACCATTGGCTGGGGTGCAGCCGCTGGAAACACAGCCTATCCTGGGGTCCTAAAACTTCAGGCCTTGTAACGGGAGATGGAGGGGAGGGAGATGTACAGAAAAAAAGTGGTGGGATGGCATTTATACATTTTCTTATTTTGCACCGTGGCCATCTGGGTCTGAGTGATCCTGCTCCAAATGATACTTCACCTTGCATTGCTGAAGGCTTGCAGGCTAATGGGGAAGCGATAATCCCGAACAATGATTAGTCAGGCACCAGTGGCTTTCACCAGTCCTCCTTGATACTTACAAGGCAGTGATAGGAGGATCAAAGTCACCCTAGGCAGGGAATTCCTTGAGACCACTGTCCAACCTCAATGCCAACAAAGTCAGAAGTAGAGCTGTGTGGCTCCAGTGGTAGAGGGCTAATCTTGAGCAAGAACAGCTCATGGACTGTGCCCAGATCCTGAGTTCAAGTTCCAGGACTGGCAACAAACAGACATACACAACAATCTGTGCAGTCATCTGGCTAAAGCAGGTCTCCCTATTGTCCCCAACTGGATTTGACAGAGTTTCCTGGTAAAGGGGCTGCTGTCATCTTGACTGTGTCCATTCTGTCTGCATCCCAGGATTCCAGGCACACCCCCATTCTTTCATGGTTCTTTTTGATCAATGGGATACAGGAATAGTGGCCATGCCCACATTCCATGCTTCTCAGTTACACCTGGATTCCCTTTGATGGTTGACACCACTACTAGCAATTGAGGAAGGCTGAGTGGTGAGCAAGAGACTCCAGGTGACTTGAGGTAGAGTAGGAAATGACATCCTAGTCGGTGAGTGGGAGAATAGAGGATTTCCTAGAGCCTGGGAACGTGGCCAGCCCAACTTACCCGTACTGGCGCTCAGATGTCTGAAACAATAAGAATCAAAGAGAGAACTGTGGGCAAGAAACTGCCACAAGAACACCAGCAGTATCCTCCCCACAGACCTGAAACATTCAAGAAAACAAAGAACACGAAAAAGAGAGGGATCCCCAAGACAAACATCACTGGGGAGTCGGATTGAATGGAGAGTCTGGCCAAAGGTGATGCCGACCATGGGCCTTCCCTGCCTTTGGACACAGTCACAGCCACCAGTGTCCAGAGTGTCAAGGGTCCCAATACCACCAAGGATCCACAGAGGTGCTACCGGCATGTGGTGCCAACCCTGACTACAGAAAAGAAGAAACCAGGCACTCTGTGTCAAGTTCCAACTACTGAAGCAGGGAAAGACAGAGGCACAGGATCAATGGAAGTAAGAGAGGGAGAAGATAGCCCAGATACATGCAGCACCAAAAATGGTTGGTTTCAGGAGAAAGCTATTTACAATGTGCACTGGCCCAAGTGCAGCAGGCCACTGATGACAGAGAAAGGGAGCACAAAGCTGTCACCAGCTGCCTGCAAGCTACCTAGTGGCATGTTGCAGAGCTGGAGAGAGTGGCTTCTGTGGTCACTGTTGCAAAGGAGGAGACCAAAATGTTCTTTGAACAGCTGAATGATGTGACCCTTCAGCTCTAGGAAAAGACCATAAGCTTCGATGACCTGGAACAAGTGAACACAGAGTTGCAGGAGAAGCTGGAAGTGCTGTGGATACAGAAGAGCAACATGAAGAAGAGAATATGCAAGTTCCAACATGTGCTTGAGGGGAGTGAGGTACTGAAGAGACTACTGGACAACCTAAGCTGGCTGGTGACCACAGCGAATCTGGAGAGAGACACCTTCATGGAGGACCTGAGCATTGAGAGGTCTGCATGGAAGGAACAGGCATGGCGGCTGACCCAATGGGTGAACCAACTGACAGAGGAGAAGGAATGAGGGGCAAAGCATGTGTTGGAACTAGGGAATGAGCTGTGGGAACTGAGAAGGAAGCTGATAAAGCCATGGCCCCGTGTGGGACCATTTCAGGCCTAGTGGCATCTGTAAGCCAGGCCTACAGCAAGGAGATGGCATTGAAAAACCTGGAGGAACAACTTCACATCCAGGTCCAGGAAAACCAGTCTCCGTCTTCAGAACATGGAGCATCAGGAGCAACTGCAGAGACTGGAGGAGAAAGCCTAGGATCAGCAGGAGATCCCTGAGACCCCACGATGAGCATGTGTGTGGGATGGACAACCGGAGGAAAAGCTGGCCCTGCTGTGGGAAGCTCTCCACAGGGTGAGCAGTGAGAAGGAGGAGCTCGCCAGCATCCTGGACTCAGAGCAGCAGATGAAGAAACATCTGTGGGAACAGTAGGACTGCTCAGAGGAGAAGATAGAGAAATGGATAGTGGTGGATGAGAGAGCCAAGCAGCTCAGGAGCAACGGAGCAGTCACTGGGCCAATGCTGGAGTTCAGAGCCTCTTGTGAATGGCACATCGCCTCCAATGAGTGGCTTTGCTCTGAGAAGGAGGCCCTGCAGCAGCACTTAGAGAGGCAGACCCAGCTGCAGGAGCAGCTGAAGCAAGTGAAGGGCTCAACAAACTGGAGGGACCAGGGGGTGTCCCTGAAGTGGCAGGACACTCTCAAGTGCCTGGAAGCCGCCAGATCACAGGAGGAGTGCCTGCAGGCCCAGCTGAGCTTCCTGGCTATCCTTGTGGAAGGGGAAGGCATGAGCCCTGGAGAAGCAAATGGTAAGGAGGTGATTCTCTACCCCCCATCCCCATCCCGATTTGATCATCAGAGAGGATGGGGATGTTCCCCAGACCAAGAGTGACATGACTCTGAGAGTACTCTTGGAGGATGAGATCCACGGGGGAAACTCCTGACACAAGAATGGTGGGCCAGCTGCAGTTGCCCCCTGGCTGACCCAGCAGCTCAGTGCCAGACTGAGCTGGAGCCACAAGACCTCAGCCCCATGAGCTGCCACCACAGCATGCATGGGGATGGGAAATGGGACACATGGGCATCTGAAAAGAAAATCTGCTTCGTCCATGACTTGCCTGATGAGGTGGACTTCCAGAGTCCAGCAGGTGAGCTCCCCCATTGTTGCAGCCAGCTGTCAGCACACATCCGAACTATCGAGGAGTCCCTCATGGTGTGTAAAGACCAGATGTTGGTCCTGAATGAGCTGTGTTGGGAGAAAGCCCAGTGACTGCACTGGCTGTTCTAGGAGATGCTGCATATGAGGAGAGTGCTGCGGGAGCTGCTGTCACTCCTTCCAAAGAAAGGAATAGAGAGCAGTCTCCAGATGCTAGCACAGGCTGAGCCCCCACCACCAACACTGCTTCAGAAGCCTCAGGGCCTGTGGTGGGTGAAATGAGGGAGGAGGAGAAAAGTTTTGAAGAATTGCAACTTGAAAACAGCATGGAAACTGCCAGAGGAGAGTTCAGGGTTGCCGACCCCATAGGGGATTCCCCCAAGGAGCACATCCTGCCCCAGATTCCCCACATCCAGACCCACCCACAGCTCCCAGGCTCAGGGGAGGAGTGCTCCCTCACTTTCTCCTGTAGACTGATGCAGATGATGACTCTCTATGTGACATACTGACTCTCATAAGCCTTGGTAGCCACCAAAAGTAGGTGGCCAAGTGGCTTTCTCTCAGGCTTCCATCTGCGGGGCGATGGGAAGGATAAACTGGGTGTAGGGTAGGGCAGAGGCTGCAGGGAGTTGGCCCAAACTCAAGGGACAACCAATGGCCCATTGGCGGCCAGGAAAGAGGCCCATGTTATGCTTATCACAAAGAATAAATTGTTTTCAAACAAAAAAAAGGCTAAAAACAAAGATTTGTTCTTCCAGCCTTGGTGCTTGAACTCAGGGCCTGGCCACTGTCCCTGAGCTCTTTTTGATCTAGGATGGCCCCACCTCTCCTTCCAGCTTTTTCTGTGTGGAACAGAACCCAGGGCTTCAGGCATGCTAGGCAAACACTCTACCACTGAGCTACATTCTCAGCTAGGATGATTCTCCCCCCTCCAAAACCCATATGAACATTCCTCAGATAAATAGGAAGTAGGGGCTAGGATGAATATGAAGCACAAGTGTGGTTCAAACAAAAATATTCTCCTGCCCCCTCTTCACACACCCTGAGTTGAAGTTTCTCTTCTACCATTAAGGGATGAAGAGGGAGAGGGGAGTCCCAAGAGAGTACCAAAAACTGGCCCCCTGAATCACACATCCTCACCCACACAAGTGGTCTTCCAGATTCTGATCTTACTTGACTCAATGTGAAGTCTACACTGTCTCCCCACCACTGCAAGGCTCAGGATGAAGTAAAGGTCAGCCCTGGCCTCAGCCCACACCCAAGGTGGAAGCTTCTAGTCCCAGACCTACTTCCACCTCTGACTGCCCCCAGTTAGGCCTGACCCACCACTCACCACTATGTTGGTGGTGATGACCTCATGGATGGATTCCAGGAAGAAGGTCTATGGCAAAGAGCAGAAGCAGCAGGGTGAGCAGGACAGAAGGAGGTGGGGAGATTGCTCTGGGATCTTCCTTGGAGCCCTCCCATACAGCCAGAGCCATGCTGACCCAAAGCACCGACAAGGACAGGGGGTGAGACAAGATGGAGGAGCACAGGACTAAAGGACTAAAGTACTTCTTTGTCTTGGAGGACTTGATTAATTCCAATTATAATTAATTCCAATTATATTTGGCCCATGCCAATCCCAAAGACAACATGCAATGCCTCTCCTTGTTGTTGTTGGCCGTGAGCGCTGTACCTGAGCTCTTTTTCTCAAGGCTGGCACTCTACCACTTGAACCAAAATGCCACTTTTGTTTTCTGACAGTTCATTGATAAGAGTCTCATACACTGTCCTGCCCAGACTGGCTTGGCACCGTGATCCTCCAGATCTCAGCTTCCTGAGTAGCTAGGATGACATGCATGAACCACCAGTGCCCAGTATGTGATGCCTTTTGAAGGAATCTTGGCGAGTTTTTAAAGGAGCCCCAAAGTGCCTGGATAGACCATGACCCAATCAAGGAGCTGGGATGGGGGAAGGTTGACCTTCTTGCCATTCTGTTCCCCTCAAATTGAAGATGCCAGGTGATGTTGTAGGCACCAAACACCTAGGCCAGCAGCCACCAGACTTATTGGGGAAAAAGTAGAGAATACCCAAAGACTGCAGTGTAGAAATCTCTGATTTTGCATGCATGTGGTGTGTGTGTGTGTGTGTGTGTGTGTGTGTGTGTGTGTGTGTGTGTGTGTATGTGATCTCAGGGACCAGGCTCTATCCCTGAGATTTCTTGCTGAAGGCTAGTGCTGTGCCACTTGAGCCACAGCCCCACTTGCTTTTGGATGGTTAATTGTAGGAAAGAGTCTCAAGGACTTTCCTCTCCAGGGTGGCTTTCATCATAATGGGGGCCTAAGGGAAGCAAGAGTAAACACAACTCCCAAGTACTATCCCTATGGTGGGCTACTCCTGCACCCTGGTGGCTACACGCGGAACATGCGGCCCCATGCCATTATCCTCTAGAGTTCAATTTGGGGAAGTGACCAGAGCCAAGCTGACTTTTGCTCACCCTGATTGCTGATGCCAGAGCAGGTCTGTTCAACCCTAGGCCAAGACAGCTCCAGGAGGCCCAGCTTTCCAGGGACACAAGGAAGGGAGAGGTGAGCACCAGGCTAAGAGCCTTTGCCCTTGGATACCCCAACTTGTCCTTACTTATCACCATAATACCTGTGAAAGAACAACCCAAAAAAACAAAATTGGAGCTGTGCCTCCAAGTGGTAGACCTCTAGCATTGAACCAAAGAGCTCAAAGACAGGGCCCCCAAACTTTTCATTCAAGACCCCCAGCTGACCTACCCCATAAAACACAGGCTGTCTAAATGTGAACTAGTAGGATTTGTGCAGTGTTGCTGAAGAATGGTGATACTGAAGAAAGCACCCTAATTCTAATGACAGCTGAACTTGTGATATATTGCTATGTGCTGAGTCCTTCACAGGGCGCTATTTGCTGGGTCCTTCCCACATGGGGGTTTTGTGGTGAATCCTCAAAAAGGTGCTGTTTGGTCAGTCATCCCAAAGGGTGCTATGTGCTGAGTCCCTGAGAAGAGTGGGCCATCCTGGGTTTTTTAAAGGTTGCTGTATGCTGAGTCCATTACACAATGTATTGTATGCTGAGTCCTTCAAAAGGTGTGGTGTGCTAATGCATCCCAAAGGTTCCTGCTATGTGCTGAACCCTTGAGAAGAGAGGTATGAGGTGTTTTATGAGTGCTGTGTGCCGAGCCCTTTACACAGGGTACTCTGTACTGTCCTTCAAATGGTGCTGTGTGCTGAGAGCTTCCACAGTGTGGTATGTGCTGAGTTCTTCAAAATTGTTCTGTGTGCTGAGTTTTTTTGAAGGATGCTGTGCAATTGGTGCTTTACACAGAGTGCTTCAACACAGGGTGTGATTAGTCTCTGGGAAAGAGTGCTATGTGCTGAGTTTTTCAAAGCATGCCATGCACTGAGTCCTTTAAACTGGGGACTATGGACTCCCTCCTTCAAAGGGTGCTGTGTACTGAGTACTCTACCCAGCATACTAGATGCTGTGTCCTTCAAAGGGAGCTGTGTGCTGAGTCATTTACACAAGGTGCTTTGTGCTGATTTTGGAAATGTGCTGTGTGCTGAGTCATCCCAAAGGGTGCTATGTTCTGAGTCCTTGAGAGGTGGTTATCCCCAACACACACACACACACACACACAAACACACATACACACAAGAGTGTCACTATGTGCCTGCTTGGTGTGTGGATCGGAGGGAGATGGAGAAGAGTCTCCTCCAGGGGTGGGACTGAGGGGAGATTCGATCTCCTAGGCTGGTACTGGGTGTGGTGGGTAGAGCTGAGCTGAGGTAATGCTGCAATTGCCATGGACTAGAAGCCTCAGGGCCCAATCAGTGCTGCAATTATGGCCAGGGGTGGGGGCGGGGCCCAGGGGAGGAGGGGGCGGGGCCCAGGACTGCACTTTGTTGGTAGCAATGGCCTGGAGCCCAAGGGGGCAGGGGTGTGTAAGCAGAAGCGGCTGGGTGGCCCAGGAGAGGAGTGTGGGGTCAAGAGAGAGCTGGGAGAAGAGTGAGCATGAGCACAAGCACCAGTGGAAACAGCTTCAGTGGCTGGCAGCTGCTCCCATCATAGCGTGCATCCTGGCTGGGAGTGCAGAGCATGCGGAGCCTGCACAGCAGGTACATTGCCAGGCAGACCCTCGGAGGCACCCAGCCATGGTGGCCCTGAGTCTGAGGTCACAGTGCGGGGAGCACGGAAGAGGCAGTGGCTGCTGAGGCAGCGGCGGCCACAGGTTAGGAGGACACTGAGGCTGTGGTGGTGGTGGCTGAGGAGGAACAGAGGCTGTGTGCAGCCACACCACGAGCCCCCGCTGCTTTTCAAACATGGCACTGCTGGCTCAGACCCGCGGAGCCTCTAGCAGTCACCTGGTGGAGCAGGTGCACTCCTGGCCTGCTTGTGACCCTGACATGGTTCCGGCCCTAGGTCCTCAGACTCCTGGCCCTCACCGGAAGTCGCAGCTTCTCCCAGCAGCTCACGTGAGTGGCCGACCTGGGCTCCCTCACTCCACGAGCCCCCCCCCTGTAAACCCCACCACCCACTCTACCCTTCCTCCCCACCCTCGCGGACCCAGGCCCTTGCCTCTCCCCTCCCAGTCCAGTCCTGCCTGCACCTCCCTCATGCCCCACAGTCGGTCCTGGCTCTGCCACAAATGCACCCCGGGCGTGGGGTTTGGAGGTGGGTGTCCACCCGGGGATCCCACCCTCAGCCCTAGAGGCCAGTGTCCTAGGAAAAGGGGAGCTTCAGGGATGGGTGAGGAGGAGGCACCACAGAGCCCCTAGCCTGGAGCAATGACAGCCACACAGCCTTGCATCTACATCCTTTCTCTCCCTGGTGGGAATATGGTGGGTTTAGTCAGAGGTAGGGAGCATCACCCCACACCTGCCTTCTTAGGTCTTTTCCTTTTTGTTGGGGAAGGGGGTGTTGGATGCAGAAGATATGCCCCCCCTTGCTGTGTGAGCCCTTGTCTTCTGTGCTCAGTCACACTTTCACCTGAGGACTTCCCAGAAGAGCCCACTAGAGAGGTGAGGGCACTGGGGTCAGATAGAAGGTGGGTATTTGGGAGAAAACACACCCCATCTGACACATATACAACCAGCCTGTACCCCAACCCCAGCTGTCAACAGTTCTGACTGGGTGATCACATTTCCCAGTTCTGCCAGCTTCTGCTAGTGCTCCCAGTCCATCTGGTCCCCTTGTCCTCCCCAAGAATCTGCCAAGTCGCCCCGAAGTATGTAGGCTGGAAGTAGGGAGTCCATCCATGTATATAGCTTTTAGGACCCCATCAAAGTCCCCAACAACGCCCCCACTCCAGGTCAGACACCTCTCTAGAGGCACCATGACCCCCTGCTTTGTTTTCTGTCCAGGCTCTGAGGACCAAAGTGTCTTGGGACTCCTTCACCCAGAGTCCTACCCTATGGTTTTGGTGAATGGAGGGTCAAGGCTGGTTGTTCCCAAGGAGAAGGTTCTGGCCCTGGAGAAAGGGGGAGGCAGGGTGGTTCTGCATTATTAGAGCATTGTTTCCCTTGGGTGGTTGCCCCTGGTTCTTACAAAGGAACCCGCGTGCTTGAGCTGGTACATTGCCCAGATGAGAAACCAACAAATGCAGAAGAGGCACTGCTCTGAGTCTGTGTGTTTAGGTGTGTGTGTGTGTGTGTGTGTGTGTATGTGTTTGTGTTTGTGTGTGTGTGGGTCACAGAGTTTCAATCTCCCCTGGCTCACCGAGTTTATTTTCTGGTCAGATAAGAAGAAACTGTCTAAGGGCTATGAAGGTATAGGGTGAAGGACTGGCAAGGCGGGGGTAGCAAGGGATAAGAAGGAAGATGAAGAGGGAGGACAATCCCAGATCCAGTGTGTCAGGCCATTGGAGCCATGACCTCAACGGACAACCTAGACCATCAGTGATAGAATCTTCAACCCAGCCACATGGCTATTAAAAGTCCTGACACTCTGGGTTCATCGTTGACAACCTGGCTGTCATCCACTGCAGGATGCCTGTTCAGTACATCCTTGGGGACTGGGATTGTTGCTGGCTCAATCTGAAGATGACACCCCCAGTGTTCATTCCTCGACCAGAGACAGAGGTAAGCATGCCACTGGAACAGGACACTCAGGGAATGAGGGCAGGAGTCAGACCAGTGTTGCTCTGAGATTTCCTCTAGGGGACTCTAGGGACCTGTGACTGCCATTCTCAGAGGTAGAGGTGGGTCTCCTTGCTGGCTCAGCCTTTAGTCTAGATTGCAGATATGGGATTTAGATAGGGTGGACTGAAGGTCGGGGCACGTGGGAACACAAGAGGCACTGGGCTCTGAGCACGGTTGTTTCTTTGAGGATACTCAAACCCAGGAATATTACTGAGATGGATCAGTCCTTTTCTCCTTCCCAAGAGAGAGGAACTTGGAGCCCTCCAGTCTTCATTCCTTGGCTGAGAAATTCATTCAATCCAATATCCTTTGGTTGGATAACTAGATCTCACCTGACTGCCCACTGTCAAGGCAGGACAGTGAGAGATCTTGAGTCCTTGATGAGGTCATGGGTTTCTCAGTATGAGATTGTACTTGAATGTCTTGACTTCGTGCATGGTCAGTCCCATCTAAGACGCCATGACCTCGGACATAGAATCTAGAGACTCAGAGCAGTATGGGGTCTATTCTATAAGTCTTGAGTATTATGTGTGAGCTTTGAACTCCTGTGTGCTCACCTGCTTCCCTTTCTTGGGTGGGTTTATGCTAGAAAAAGCTTAAAACTAGGGTGTGGGTCCATCCCTTGTTTAATGCTCAAAGCTAGCACTTTACCATTTGAGCCACAACTACACTTGCAAAGTTTTTGGGTGTGTAATTGGAGATAAGAGTTCTCAATGACTTTTCTGCCAAAGGTGGCATCCAACTGCAGTCCTCAGATCTCAGTCTCCTGAGGGGATAGGATGACAGGCATAGATAAGCCTCTTTGCCCGGGTGCCAGTGACTCATGGCTGTCATCCTAAGTACTTAGGAGCTGAATCTTTGGATCATGGTTCAAAGCCAGCTTGGGCAGGAAAGACCCTCAGACTCTTCTCTCCAGTAAAGTACCAGAAAACTGGAAGTGGTGTTGTGGCTCAAGTAGTAGAGTGTTGAACTTGAGCTGAAGAGCTCAGGGATAGCTCCCAGGCCCAGAGTTCAAGCCCCACAATCAACAAAAAGAAAGAAAGTAAAACAACTTTGCCTGTAAAGGACAGTGGAGGTGTGTTTGTATGTATGTATGTGTGTGGGGGGGGGAAGGGGTTGGTAGACATTTAGGGCCCAGCTCAGTCAGAGTTTTAGATGATTGTCCCAAAGTCTCAGTTCATGGCAGCCGATTCTTGACCACAGGTGAAGCTCTGGGTTGGATGTCGATTATCAGACCTCATTCTCCTCATGGGACAGTTGTGAGTAAATAAGGGACTAATACAGAGGGATTTCTGGAGCAGGGCCAGGCACAGAGGGATCAGGTGTCAGATACAGTTCTCAACAATTCTGTGAGCATATGACAGGAAGTTGCCGGGAAAGGGCTCAGATGGGGTCTGTTATTAATCATGAAACAGGTATGGGATTAAGAAATAAAACATTGCTGTCTTTCATCATTACTCTATCCCCATGAGGAAGGGATCCTTCCCTCTATTCATTGTTCCAGCTGGGAAAAATGAGACATGGAGAAGCCAGGTGACCTACTCATGACCCCCAGTTGACAGGAAGCTTGGCCTGATTTCTCTGCCATGCTTCCTAAGACAGTGGGTGTTATTCAGTCCACTTCTTGTCCTGGGAAGTCTACTTCTTGTCATTTTTGTGGCTTGAATTCTGGGCCTGGATGCTGTCCCTGAGCTCCTCAGATCAAGGCTATTGCTCTACCTCATGAGCCACAGCATCACTTCCCGTTTTCTGTTGGTTCTTTGAGGATAAGAGTCTCACAGATCTTGCTGCCAGGGCCAGCTATGATTCATGATCTTCACATCTCAGCCTCCTGTATACTTAGGATTACAGGTCTGAACCATCAACATCTGGCTTAAGTGTAATTCTGGCCCTCTGTGTGTGTCTTTCTCTCTCTTTGTCTCTCTCTCTCCCTTTTTCTCCCTCTCAGGAATTGGTTGAATGGTTGCTGAAGGAGGTGACCCAGCATCCTCATTTGGCTGGAACCCAAGGTGGCCCTCTCATTCTGGAGGTGGGCTGTGGGTCAGGAGCTGTTTTGCTCAGCCAATTGAACCAGCTTCATGAGGTAAGCCCCTCTGTACCCTGGCTAGACCGTGACAGTTATTCATTATCCATCCCATGAGTCCTTCCCCACATCACTCTGCTACACCATTGAAGGAAAATGGATGAGAAGGTGTTGCCTTGTCCCCCTGCCCAGCACAATCCAGAGCCTCTGTCCTATACCCCCACCTATCTGACAAGACCCTGGCTATAAGACAATAACAACACTCTCTGTGTAATACCCTTTGCTGGGGAGTCGTTTTGGTTAGGGTAGCGGAGTTCAGAGGAAAGACCCCAGACGTGACATCTCCCGTTGGACATTTGTTCTTGTGACAGAGCCACGTCTTTACTGTGGATAAGGACTAAACTTCCATCAGACTGACCCAGAACAATGCTCAAAGATAGGTAGGCTGTTGAAGTATCAAACCCACTCATGTCTGCTTCCTACTCCCAACAAGGAGGTGTAGTATGGGTGGCCCAGCCTTGGGCCTAAGGTATTATAAATGGATGGTGGCGGTCAGGAGCTCATGGCTCCCACCCATCATCCTGGCTCTTTGGGAGGGTGAGGTCTTATGGTTATGACTCAGAGCAACCAGGCAGGAAAGTCTGTGAGATTCTTATGTATCATAAACCACCTCCCTCCCAAAAACCAAGCACAAAAATGCCAGATGTGGTACTGTGGCTCAAAGGGTAGAGGCTCGGCCTAGAATAAAAGAATCTCAGGGATGGGGCTGGGAAGGTGGCTCAGTTGTAGAGCACTTACCTTGCATGCCTGAGGCCCTGGGTTCAATTCCTCAGCACCACATAAGCAAAAAGAAAAAAGCCAGAAGTGGCACTGTCGCTCAAGTGGTAGAGCACTAGCCTTGAGCTGAAAGAGCTGAGGGACAGCGCCCAGGCCCAGAGTTCAGGCCCCACGACCAGACCCCCCCCAAAAAAAAAAAGAATCTCAGGGATAAAACCCAGGGCCTGAATCCAAGCCCTTGGACTAACACAATCATGAAATAAATGAACAGTGTACACCATTTAGCTGACTACCAAGAAAGATGTATTCAGTTTTCTTGCTGGTACATATAGCCAAAGGTAAGGGGCTCCCTTTCATGTTCCCCTAACCCTCACCTTCTCTCCTTTATCTGTCCAGGCTTAGGTTGCAGGACAGAATTCAGATCATCCCCCTGGATGTGACCTTAGGTACCCTCCCTCATTCACCACCCTTGGGGTCAGGATCCTGGATGCTCTCCCTGCTGGGAGGATGAGGCACCACAGAGATGAGGGTAGGTATCCCCAACACTCACACACATACACATACACAAAAACACAAACACCCCTGAGCCAACTCAGACTAGCCTTTTCCAAAGACACTTTATCTCCTTGGATTAACTGACCTAGGAAAGGAATTTGATCCCCTGTAACTGATTATTTTAACTTGGGCTTGCTAGTTGACAGGAGATAAACAGGAGCAAACAAAAACCAAAAACCCTTTGGTGCCTGTCACCTGGGGTTCAGGCTCATGCCTATCATCCTGGCTACTCCAGAGGCTGATATCTGAGGATCACAGTTTGAAGCCAACCATAAACGGGAAAACCCATGAAACTCTACTCTCCATGGAAGCACCAAAAAGCCAGAAGTGGACCTGTGGCTCAAGTGGTAGAGCACCAGCCTTGAGCAATAAAACTCAGAGAGACAGCTCACAGATCCTCAGTTCAAGCCCACAAAAGAAATGGCCCTGTCTTTTTGACCACAGATTGCCCAGGCCTAGAGCCCCCTCTCACGGAGTGTGATACAACACCTGCCCCTGGGTGGTGTATCAGGGCCTTCACAAATCTGGTGTTGGAATCCAAGGCTTCCCCTTCGTGCATTCTCAACCCACACTGGCTGGAAGTCAGAGCCTGGCAAGGCTGACACCTTGCACAGCAGAGAGGCTCCAGCTTTGCCAAGGTGACTGTAATGGTCTTCTTGGAGGCAGCACATGAAAAGGGGGTCTTGCTTAACAAGGAGGATCTGTGGGAAGCACAGAGAGCAAAGGTGCTACAGATGATGGGCAACATAGCAGAGCGTGTTCATTTCCAGCCAGGGCTGCTGGTGAGAGACTTGGTATAGATGTGCGAGACTGACCCAAGACAGGCCTGAGGGTTCACAGAAGAACAGCTATCTAGGGCTGGGATTTTGTCATAGATGTGGAGGGCTTGCATAGCACACAGAAGAGCATGGTTTCGATTCCTAGGTACTGCATACACAGAAAAATCTGGAAGTGGCACGGAGTCTCAGGTGAAAGAGCACTCCCCTGGAGACAAAGCAAGTCAGGGACAGTGCCGGGGCCCTGAGGTCAGGCCCCAAGGCTGTCACCATAAAACAGTTCTCCCAGTGAACTTTGTGACAGGTGGATGGCTATTCCCTGAAGCTCTTAGTAGATCCATCTGTGCTTTGTGTCTCCTTTGACAGAGGGGAGCTGGACAGTCCTTATGCCTGGTCACTCCTGGGCCCGCTTATCAGCAACCCTCCCAATGTCTTCCACCAGGACATGGAGCAGCTGGACCCAGAAGACCTCAGGTATTGGTTGGGTGGGACATAGGGCAGGCCCCAGAACTCCTTGTGGGTCTGATCTGCCCTGGAAGACTAGGCAATCAGGAGGAGGCAGATGGGAGCTTAGAGGGGGTTAATGATGTGGAGGGGCCCTTTAATCCCCATGGCCCCATCTAGATTCTAGCCTCCCTTTGCTTTCCCTGAGGGAGGTTAGGGGGGTGTCTAGGTGGTAGCTTTGAGAGGAGGAATAGGTGGAAATTTTGAAGGATTAGACACCTTAAACCAGTCCCTCAGCCCTGTCATACCACACCTGTCATCCTGGCCACTCAGGAGGCTGAGATCCAGAGGATCTCTTTTCCCAGCCCAGGCAGGAAATTCCCTCAGAGCCTCATCTCCAATCTCCAACCAGAAGTGGCACTGTGGCTCAAGTGGTAGAGCACTGGCCTTGAGGAAAAATCGACATCAGGGACAGTACCCAAGCCCTGAGTTCAAGCCCCTCAACCAAAAAACAAAAAAAAAAACCAAACAAACAAGAAAGAAAGAAACCCCTTCCTTGCTTGCAAGAGATAGTGAAGTAGTAGGGTTGTTGTGGTTGTGAGACCAGATGCTGGCCTCACAGTACAGGCATTTCTAATAACTCCCCAGGTTTACCCCAGTGTGAAGCCATAGCAGGGTGGGTGGTGCCTTACCAAGAACTCCAGAGGTCGTGGCTTGTCGCAGGCAGGGAGTGGGTGAATGGGACCAGGGGTGGGATGGTAGTGTCAATTGTATGCTCTCCATCCATGGAAAAATGGTTTTGGATGCTGGTGACCAAGTCTGAAGTGCAGGGTTACATGTGTTTTGTGTTTTGATGAGTTGGGTTTTTCCTTGGTATAAGAAGGTGGCTGCAGAGGAGGCTACAATGCTTGATAAGAAATGTACTCCTTATCTTGCCCATGTAATTGTAACCCCTCTGTACAGTATTTTCATAATAAAAAAAGAAAGAAAAAAACTGAAGAAAAAAATGATGGGTGTAGCCAGGCGCTGCCAGTGGCTCATAACTGTCATCCTAGCTACTCAGGAGGCTGAGATCTGAGGATCACGTTTCAAAGCCAGCTTGGGCAGGAAAGTCTGTGAGACTTTATCTCCAATGAACCACCAGAAAATTGGATGTGTGATGTGGCTCCAGTAGTAGAGTGCACACCTTCATCTGAAGAGCTGAGGGCCTGCTGGCAGGCCCAAAGTTCAAACCCCATAACCTACAACCAAACAAAAGGTAGCTGAATTTTCTGCATAACAGTGTGTACAGTAGAAATGCCATGATGTGTTGTGAACCATTCCAGACATGTGAGAGGCTCTGAGTTTTGTCTAAAGTTGGTCTGATGAAGGTAGTGCCATCATCTCTGTGGTGGAATATTCAGGGTGCTCAGAGACTTCTGAGGCTTTGGGCTACCATTGTATGTGTCTGTGTGTTCATGTGTCTTTCGTCTGTGTGTGTCTGTGTCTGTGTATTTGGATGTAGAAGACCTGGGCCTTGAACTTAGGGTCTAGGTGAAGTTCCTATGCTTCTGTGCTCAAAGCTAGAGCTCTAACACTTGAGCTGCAGCTCCATTTCTGGCTATTTTGTGGGCTATTGGAGATAAGAGCCTCACAGACATTTCTGTGCTGGCTGGCTTTGACCTCAGCCTCCTGAATACCTGGGATGACAGGTGTGAGGCACCAGTGCCATATTTGTGTGTGTGTGTGTGTGTTTCCCTCATCTTTCTCTGTCTCCTTCCCGGTGTCTGTCTGCCTCTTTCCGACCTCAGATGGTGCCCTTCCCCCACATCGACCTTGCCTTTAGCCTCCTATCAGGGTCTACAATGAGTCCTAAATTGCCAGAGACCTGAGTTCAAGCTTTTCTTTGGGGCCCAAGTCCAGCTGTCCAAATCTTTGGCTGCCTGCATGAGATTCTGGGTCAGCTGGGCCAGCTGCAATAGAGTCTTGCCTGTCTTTGTGTGGGGAACTCAGACATGGAATGTCCTGCCCTTTTCCTCAGCTAGACCCCGGCTGCATGTCCCTCTCAGCAGGCTGGCAGTGGAGTGGGGGAAGGAGGTTGCTGGTGACTCTGGCCAACTCGAGCTTGATAGCTGACTGAAGGCCGCCCACGCAAGGAGGATTCTGGGCTACATTGGAGGTGAGACCAAGGTGGCTTGGAAGTATCTGTTAGTGTCTAGGAAACGTCAACGTACTTTATCGCAGGCAAGTCTATCTTCCAGCCCCAGCTGGGTATCTCCAATCTTTCTAGAGAAATCTGGATGCCCAGAATACAGAGGCACAGACTTTAGATTCCAGGGCCAGGGAATTGGGGGAGGAGAGACTGGTATGGCCAATACTTCAATGTTCTGAGGCATTAGCCTTGACCTGGGTATGCCGCCCTTGTGTACGCTCACTTCTTAACCCAAAACTGGCCAGAAACAGGCCACTTGTTATGGTGCTGTAGAAGTGGCAGGAATGGAAGTGAGATCTAGGATCATCAATATCTGGATTTACGGCCTGAGGGAGTGGGAGAGGGGACAAAAGGTGTCTTTAAAAAAAAACTCTTACAGCTGGAACTCAGGGCCTAGGCACTGAGCTTCCTTTGCTCAAATCTAACATGCTATCACTTGAACCACAGCTCACATTTCATCTTTTTTAGTAGTTTAGTGGAGATAAGAGTTTCACAAACTTTCCTGCCAGGGCTGGCTTCAAACTGCCATCTTAAGAACTCAGCCCCTTGAGTAGCTAGGATTGCTTGCATGAGCCCCTGGCACCTCCTTAGGATGTGTGTGTGTGTGTGTGTGTGTGTGTGTGTGTGTGTGTTTGTGTGTGTGTGTGTGTGTATGTGTGTGTATTTACCAGGGCTTGAACTCAGAGCCTAGGTGGTATCCTTTAGCTTGTTTGCACAAGGCTCATACTCTACCACTTGAACTACAGTAGCTCTGCTTCCCAGCTATTTGGTGATTCATTGATGATAAGAGTCTGCCCACCCAGGCTAGCTTTGAATCTTGATTGATTGATCCTCATGTGTCAGCCTTGAGTAGCTAGGATTATAGGCATGAGCCACTGCCATCCAGCTGCAAGGATATCTCTTCATACTCTCTTCTGTTCTAACAGCTGTCTACTTGCCCTAGCCTAGATCTCTGATCTCCACATCAGCTCCCAGTAGTCCTTGACTGTGTGGAGAACATAAAGCTCAAACCTGTCAAGCATCCAATTTCTATGTCCTCAGGGGAGGGTATGGTTCCTCTGAAGCCTGGAGGAGTAGGGGCAGGGGGAGGAAGGTTAGCTGTAGATGGGTGCTAGGCTGGGAGAGACGTACACTCTCTTAGCCAAGAAAGAAAGTGTGGCCAGATGTTAATAGCTCATGCTCTCATATTCCTAGCTCCTGAGGAGGCTAAGATCTAAGGATTGGCATTCAGAGGGAGCCCAGCTCAATTTTCTTTCTTTCTTTCTTTTTTCTTTCTTTCTTTATTTCTTTCTTTCTGTTATTATCAGTAGGATCTTTTTTTGTGTGTGTGAAAATACTGTACAGAGGAGTTAAAATTGCATGGGAAAGATAATGAGTACATTTCTTATCACCAGCTCAATTTTCTAAAGTGTGTGAGACTCTCCTTTCCCAATAACCACCTTAAAACTTGGAAGAAAAGCTGTGGCTCAAGTGGTAGAGTTGCTAGCCTTGAATGAAAAAAGTGAGGGAAGAGCCCGGATCCTGAGTTCAAGCCCTAGTACCAAGATGTGCCCACGTGCGCACGCGCGCACACACACACACACACACACACACACACACACACACACAGAGGAAGTTAGTAATGATGAGCTGAGCTAGAACTGGGAGCAGTCCAGAGGCACAGTCACAGTAAACTCTCTACACGTATGTTATTTCTCCCCAACTGCTTCTTGGGCTGAGGAGTCTGGGCCATGGCAGTAAATCCCATGGAACCTGCACCTCCATCCATGCATAGGGTACAGGACCAAGGGAAGAACATGATGGATGCTGGTTTATACTCAGTGCATGATTGCAGTCCTTCATCTGCTACTTAACACTAGTGAGCAAAGCAGGGCTCTGAGCCCTGGGACTTCTGGGATAGACACTGCTATAAGCAGCAGCCAGCCAGCTGTGGATTCCTGTGCCTACAAGTCTTTCATGAGCCCAACTCAACACCCACCCAAGGTGTGCCTGACAAATTTGCCCTCGTGAGTAGGCATTACCTGCTGTGCCATCTTGCAGCTCTTGCCTCTCCTGGCCCAGAGACCTGGTCTGATATTGATTTAGTGCTCAGATCCATACTGTACCCATGACAGATGCCATTCTGATGACCTGGCCGATGATCTCCGTGCCCCAAGGCTAGACCCTTCTCTGATACTTTGCCTGCTTTGTTCAAGCTGC
>NW_012284967.1:0-9675 GCF_000151885.1 Dipodomys ordii | reverse complement strand
TGATTCTCCCCCCTCCCAAACCCATATGAACATTCCTCAGATAAATAGGAAGTAGGGGCTAGGATGAATATGAAACACAAGTGTGGTTCAAACAAAAATATTCTCCTGCCCCCTCTTCACACACCCTGAATTGAAGTTTCTCTTCTACCATTAAGGGATGAGAGAGGGAGGGGGGAGTCCCAAGAGAGTACCAAAAACTGGCCCCCTGAATCACACATCCTCAACCACACAAGTGGTCTTCCAGATTCTGATCTTACTTGACTCAATATGAAGTTTACACTGTCTCCCCACCACTGCAAGGCTCAGGATGAAGTAAAGGTCAGCCCTGGCCTCAGCCCACACCCAAGGTGGAAGCTTCTAGTCCCAGACCTACTTCTTCCACCTCTGACTGCCCCCAGTTAGGCCTGACCCACCACTAACCACTATGTTGGTGGTGATGACCTCATGGATGGATTCCAGGAATAAGGTCTATGGCAAAGAGCAGAAGCAGCAGGGTGAGCAGGGCAGAAGGAGGTGGGGAGATTGCTCTGGGATCTTCCATGGAGCCCTCCCATAAAGCCAGAGCCATGCTGACCCAAAACACAGACAAGGACAGGGGGTGAGACAAGATGGAGGAGCACAGGACTAAAGGACTAAAGTACTTCTTTGTCTTGGAGGACTTGATTAATTCCAATTATGATTAATTCCAATTATATTTGGCCCATGCCAATCCCAAAGACAACATGCAATGCCTCTCCTTGTTGTTGTTGGCTGTGAGCGCTGTTCCTGAGCTCTTTTTCTCAAGGCTGGCACTCTACCACTTGAACCAAAATGCCACTTTTGTTTTCTGACAGTTCATTGATAAGAGTCTCATACACTGGCCTGCCCAGACTGGCTTGGCACCGTGATCCTCCAGATCTCAGCTTCCTGAGTAGCTAGGATGACAGGCATGAGCCACCAGTGCCCAGTATGTGATGCTTTTTGAAGGAATCTTGGCGAGTTTTTAAAGGAGCCCCAAAGTGCCTGGATAGACCATGACCCAATCAAGGAGCTGGGATGGGGGAAGGTTGACCTTCTTGCCATTCTGTTCCCCCAAAATTGAAGATGCCAGGCTGCATGTTGTAGGCACCAAACACCTAGGCCAGCATCCACCAGGCTTATTGGGGAAAGAGTAGAGAATACCCAAAGACTGCAGTGTTGAAATCTCTGATTTTGCATGCATGTCGTCTGTGTGTGTGTGTGTGTGTGTGTGTGTGTGTGTGTGTGTGTGTGTTTGTGTGTGTATGTTATCTCAGGGCCTAGGCTCTATCCCTGAGTTTTCTTGCTGGAGGCTAGTGCTGTGCCACTTGAGCCACAGCCCCACTTGCTTTTGGATGGTTAATTGTAGGTAAGAGTCTCAAGGACTTTCCTCTCCAGGGTGGCTTTGAATCATAATGGGGGCCCCAGGGAAGCAAGAGTAAACACAACTCATAAGTACTATCCTTATGGTGGGCTACTCCTGCTTCCTGGTGGCCACTTGCTGAGCATGCAGCCCCATGCCATTATCCTCTAGAGTTCAATTTGGGGAAGTGACCAGGGCCAAGCTGACTTTTGCTCACCCTGATTGCTGATGCCAGAGCAGGTCTGTTCAACCCTAGGCCAAGAGAGCTTCAGGAAGCCCGGCTTTCCAGGTACACAAGGAAGGGAGAGGTCAGCTCCAGGCTAAGAGCCTTTACCCTTGGATACCCCAACTTGTCCTTACTTATCACCATAAGACCTGTGAAAGAACAACCCAAAAAAACAAAATTGGATCTGTGCCTCCAAGTGGTACAGCTCTAGCATTGAACCAAAGAGCTCAGAGACTGGGCCCCCAAACTTTTCATTCAAGACCCCCAGCTGACCTTCCCCCATAAAACACAGGCTGTCTAAATGTGAACTAGTAGGATTTGTGCAGTGTTTCTGAAGAATGGTGATACTGAAGAAAGCACCCTAATTCTAATGACAGCTGAACTTGTGACATACAGCTATGTGTTGAGTCTTTCACAGGACACTATTTGCTGGGTGCTTCCCACATGGGGTTTTGTGCTGAGTCCTCAAAAAGGTGCTGTTTGCTGAGTCATCCCAAAGGGTGCTATGTGCTGAGTCCCTGAGAAGAGTGGGCCATCCTGGGTTTTTTAAAGGTTGCCGTATGCTGAGTCCATTACACATTGTACTGTATGCTGGGTCCTTCAAAAGGTGTGGTGTGCTAATGCATCCCAAAGGGTCCTGCTATGTGCTGAGCCCTTGAGAAGAGAGGTATGAGGTGTTTTTTGAGTGCTGTGTGCCGAGTCCTTTACACAGGGTACTCTGTACTGTCCTTCAAATGGTGCTGTGTGCTGAGAGCTTCCACAGTGTGGTATGTGCTGAGTCCTTCAAAATTGTTCTGTGTGCTGAGTTTTTTGAAGGATGCTGTGCAATGGGTGCTTTACACAGAGTGCTTCAACACAGGGTGTGATGAGTCCCTGGGAAAGAGTGCTATGTGCTGAGTTTTTCAAAGCTGAGTCCTTTAAACTGGGGACTATGGACTCCCTCCTTCAAAGGGTGCTGTGTACTGAGTACTCTACCCAGCGTACTAGATGCTGTGTCCTTCAAAGGGAGCTGTGTGCTGAGTCATTTACACAAGGTGCTTTGTGCTGATTTTGGAAATGTGCTGTGTGCTGAGTCATCCCAAAGGGTGCTATGTTCTGAGTCCTTGAGAGGTGGTTATCCCCAACACACACAAACACACATACACACAACAAGAGTGTCACCATGTGCCTGCTTGGTGTGTGGATTGGAGGGAGATGGAAAAGAGTCTCCTCCAGGGGTGGGACTGAGGGGAGATTCGATACCCTAGGCTGGTACTGGGGGTGGTGGTTAGTGCTGAGCTGAGGTAATGCTGCAATTGCCATGGACTAGAAGCCTCAAGGCCCAATCAGTGCTGCAATTGTGGCCAGGGGTGGGGGGGGCCCAGGGGAGGAGGGGGCGGGGCCCAGGAGTGCACTTTGGTGGCAGCAATGGCCTGGAGCCCAAGGGGGCAGGGGTGTGTGTGCAGAAGCGGCTGGGTGGCCCAGGAGAGGAGTGTGGGGCCAAGAGAGAGCTGGGAGAAGAGTGAGCATGAGCACAAGCACCAGTGGAAACAGCTTCAGTGGCTGGCGGCTGCTCCCATCATACCGTGCATCCTGGCTGGGAGTGCAGAGCATGCGGAGCCTGCACAGCAGGTACATTGCCATGCAGCCCCTCGGAGCCGCCCAGCCATGGTGGCCCTGAGTCTGAGGTCACAGTGCGGGGAGCACGGAAGAGGCAGTGGCTGCTGAGGCAGCGGCGGCCACAGGTTAGGAGGCCACTGAGGCTGCGGTGGTGGCTGAGGAGGAGCAGAGGCTGTGTGCAGCCACACCACGAGCCCGTGCTGCTTTTCAAACATGGCACTGCTGGCTCGGACCCGCGGAGCCTCTAGCAGTCACCTGGTGGAGCTGGTGCACCCCTGGCCTGCTTGTGACCCTGACTTGGTTCCAGCCCTAGGTCCTCAGACTCCTGGCCCGCACCGGAAGTCGCAGCCTACAGCTTCTCCCAGCAGCTCAAGTGAGTGGCCGACCTGAGCTCCCTCACTCCACGAGCCCCACCCTGTAAACCCCATCCCCCACTCTACACTTCCTCCCCACCCTCACAGACCAGGGCCCTTGCCTCTCCCCTCCCAGTCCAGTCCTGCCTGCACCTCCCCCATGCCCCACAGTCGGTCCTGGCTTTGCCACAAATGCACCCCAGGTGTGGGGTTTGGAGGTGGGTGTCCACCCGGGGATCCCACCCTCAGCCCCAGAGGCAAGTGTCCTAGGGAAAGGGGAGCTTCAGGGATGGGTGAGGAGGAGGCACCACAGAGCCCCTAGCCTGGAGCAGTGACAGCCACACAGCCTTGCATCTGCATCCTTTCTCTCCTTGGTGGGAATCTGGTGGGTTTAGTCAGAGGTGGGGAGCATCACCCCACACCTGCCTTCTTAGGTCTTTTCCTTTTTGTTGGGGAAGGGGGTGTTGGATGCAGAAGATAGGCCCCCCTTGCTGTGTGAGCCTTTGTCTTCTGTGCTCAGTCACCCTTTCACCTGAGGACCTTCCCAGAAGAGGCCACTAGAGAGGTGAGGGCACTGGGGTCAGATAGAAGGTGGGTATTTGGAAGAAAAACACACCCCCTCTGACACACATACAACCGGCCTGTACCCCCAACCCCAGCTGTCAACAGTTCTGACTGGGTGATCACGTTTCCCAGTTCTGCCAGCTTCTGCTAGTGCTCCCAGTCCATCTGGTCTCCTTGTCTTCCCCAAGAATCTGCCAAGTCGCCCAGAAGTATGTAGGCTGGAAGCAGGGAGTCCATCCATGTATATAGCCTTTAGGACCCGATCAAAGTCCCCAACAACGCCCGAACCCCAGGTCAGACACCTCTCTGGAGGCACCATGACCCCCTGCTTTGTTTTCTGTCCAGGCTCTGAGGACCAAAGTGTCTTGGGACTCCTTCACCCAGAGTCCTACCCTAGGGTTTTGGTGAATGGAGGGTCAGGCTGGTTGTTCCCAAGGAGAAGGTTCTGGCCCTGGAGAAAGGGGGAGGCAGGGTGGTTCTGCATTATTAGAGCATTGTTTCCCTTGGGTGGTTGCCCCTGGTTCTTACAAAGGAACCCCCGTGCTTGAGCTGGTACATTGCCCAGATGAGAAACCAACAAATGCAGAAGAGGCACTGCTCTGAGTCTGTGTGTTTAGGTGTGTATGAGAGACAGAGAGACAGAGAGAGAGAGAGAGAGAGAGAGATCATCTTTCTCATTGTACAATCAGCATGTCTAAAAGGAGCAAAAGCATTTTTTGGGGGTGTCCGGTTGTGGGGTTTGAACTCTGGGCCTAGGTGCTGTCCCTCAGCTCTTGAGCTCAAGGCTAGCACTCTACCACTTGAGCCATAGCACCACTTTTGGCTTTTTTCTTTTTGCTTATGTGGTGCTGAGGAATCGAACCCAGGGCTTCATGCATGCAAGGCAAGCACTCTACCACTGACCCAACTTCCCAGCTTGAGCAAAAGCATTTTATTTGTGTGCATGTGTGTATTTGTTGTTCTTTTTTCATTAATGCCCAGTATGAGCCCAGCCACAATTTTTGTTTCCTCTTTCACTGTTTCATGGCTCCTTTAGAGAAAGTTTCATTAGATGTTCCTTTCCACCACTTTCTTCCCCTTTCCTGCAGCCCACAGTAACTGGTGGGCCTGCGTGGCTCTCTCCTAGGAGGCCTGTCTGAACCACAGACCAGCATGCATACCTGCCCTTCTGCCTTTAGCCAGAAGGCTCATGAGGCTACTGTGACCATGGCCGCATTCTTCCAGCCAGTCTGCTCTCATGTGTATAGTTGGAGCTAATTCAAAGCTGGGAATGTGTCTGCCAAACATAATTAGGGAAGGAGATAGGGGGAGTAGGGCAGGGGCTGTGAAATTAGGAGGGTCTGGGAAGTGATGAATGGTGTGAAATGGCAATGGTTCACAACGACCAAGGATGAGAGGAGAATCGTACCCGGGGCATTGATGGTGTCCGTGGGCATCTGAGCAGGGGGCTCCGGGCCCCCAATGGTGACATGGATTTCCTCCCAGGAAAGTGCACTGGTCGGCAGTCCTCCCTGGAGTCCTGCAGACTCCAATCTGTGTCCCTCCTGGGCTGTTTCCAGCTAGGCAATGCTAGGCAAGTGTGTTCCTCCTGCTGGAGAATGCTTGGGATCAGGACGTGGCAGTTACCTGAGGCTCTCTGAATGCCATTTTCTATAACCTGCTGTAGGTTGTCTGGAAGGAAAAGGCTACTACTGATTTTGGAACCCATTAAGTTTGATTGGGACAAGTTAAATGCCAGCTTTCCCAGGGTTTTTTCTTGAAGCTGGAAATTTCTTCTACCGCCTTGGATTCTGGGTCAAATTAGATGGACTATTTTGGCCACCAAACAATGACGTTCAAAGCGGCACAGGCAGAGTTCCCAAGCTTGATGGTTTCGTGCTACGAATGTCATGCCTTGACTGCCTTTCTCCAGCAGCTGCTGATTCTCCTCCAGCTCTCTCTAGGGTGACCACCACAGTTGAGGATGTCTTGGGGAGCAGAGATTGTGACCTCGCCATCGGAAGCCTTCCAGCTGTGAGCAGAGACAATTCCCAGCACCTGCACTGGAATCTGGGAGAGTCAGAGACCCTGCGATGCCTCAAGGATCCTTTCTCTGCAACATGAAACTTGGGGGCCAGATATACTGGACCATCCTGTCTGCCCCAGGGAGTGGAGAAGAAGCCTCTTGAGCCTGGTGTTTACCTCACAGCAACCTTGTTCACACCTGAGTGGGGAATGGAGTGCCACAGAACTGGTCAGTGGCTGGACAGAGATGTTTGAGAAGATAGGCATCCCAGAGGCCCTGGAATCCAGTGAGGATATCAAGGCTCATGTCCTTGGAATCAAAACAGTTAAGTGCGATGGCACCAGGAGGGTGGGAAGAGGGAAGAGGGAGAACTGTTGGAGAGCTACATCAGGTTTTGCCCCCACCTAGGATGCTTACTTGAATTGGATGGGACTTTACAGTAGTATTGTCATAGACAGATGCTCATTTATTTATCCAACAAATGCTTACAGTGTGTGCCAAGTCGGGGGTGAAGGGGGGGCATACACGATGAAAGGTTCCAGTACTGGTTCCACAACACATGAAGAAATCTTGGTTTGAGCTGGATACCATTGCTTCACTCCTGTCATTCTAACTACTTAGGAGGCTGAGATGGGAGGATTGAGGCTTAAGGCCCAAGCAGGAAATCCTGTAAGACTCTTATCTCCAACTAACTACCAAAAAGAAAATGCCAGAAGTGGATGAGTGGCTCAAGCCATAGACTGTTGGCCTTGAGTAGAAAGGCTCAGGGACAGCACCCAGGCCCTGATTTTAAGGCCTAGGAGTGAAAAAAAGAGGAAAGAGAAAGAGAGGAGGGAAGGATGGAGGGAGAAAAGGAGGAAAGGAAGGAAGAAAGGTCATGCAGATCTTGGTTTGGAGTCTCTGGATCAAGCAAGCCAACCATTCACAATCTCTGTAGGGACAGCTTCAGAGCCTAAAGCCAGTATGTAGGACCAAGCCACTGTCCCCTCAGCAACTTCATGACATCCAGAATCTGAGTGGTCACCTATTGCAGAGGGAAACAGCCTCGGGTAGACCCTAGGGCTCAGGGTGTGTCACAGAGTTTCAATCTCTCCTGGCTCACCGAGTTTATTTTCTGGTCAGATAAGAAGAAACTATCTAAGGGCTATGAAGGTATAGGGTGAAGGACTGGCAAGGCGGGGGTAGCAAGGGATAAGAAGGAAGATGAAGAGCGAGGACAATCCCAGATCCAGTGTGTCAGGCCATTGGAGCCATGACCTCAACGGACAACCTAGACCATCAGTGATAGAATCTTCAACCCAGCCACATGGCTATTAAAAGTCCTGACACTCTGGGTTCACCGTTGACAACCTGGCTGTCATCCACTGCAGGATGCCTGTTCAGTACATCCTTGGGGACTGGGATTGTTGCTGGCTCAATCTGAAGATGACACCCCCAGTGTTCATTCCTCGACCAGAGACAGAGGTAAGCATGCCACTGGAACAGGACACTCAGGGAATGAGGGCAGGAGTCAGACCAGTGTTGCTCTGAGATTTCCTCTAGGAGACTCTAGGGACCTGTGACTGCCATTCTCAGAGGTAGAGGTGGGTCTCCTTGCTGGCTCAGCCTTTAGTCTAGATTGCAGATATGGGATTTAGATAGGGTGGACTGAAGGTCGGGGCACGTGGGAACACAAGAGGCACTGGGCTCTGAGCACGGTTGTTTCTTTGAGGATACTCAAACCCAGGAATATTACTGAGATGGATCAGTCCTTTTCTCCTTCCCAAGAGAGAGGAACTTGGAGCCCTCCAGTCTTCATTCCTTGGCTGAGAAATTCATTCAATCCAATATCCTTTGGTTGGATAACTAGATCTCACCTGACTGCCCACTGTCAAGGCAGGACAGTGAGAGATCTTGAGTCCTTGATGAGATCATGGGTTTCTCAGTATGAGATTGTACTTGAATGTCTTGATTTCGTGCATGGTCAGTCCAATCTAAGACTGCCATGACCTCGGACAAAGAATCTAGAGACTCAGAGCAGTATGGGGTCTATTCTGTGAGTCTTGAGTATTATGTGTGAGCTTTGAACTCCTGTGTGCTCACCTGCTTACCTTTCTTGGGTGGGTTTATGCTAGAAAAAGTTTAAAACTAGGGCCTGGGTCCATCCCTTGTTTTATGCTCAAAGCTAGCACTTTACCATTTGAGCCACAACTACACTTGCAAAGTTTTTGGGTGTGTAATTGGAGATAAGAGTTCTCAATGACTTTTCTGCCAAAGGTAGCATCCAACTGCAGTCCTGAGATCTCAGTCTCCTGAGGGGATAGGATGACAGGCATAGAAAAGCCTCTTTGCCCGGGTGCCAGTGACTCATGGCTGTCAACCTAAGTACTTAGGAGCTGAATCTTTGGATCATGGTTCAAAGACAGCTTGGGCAGGAAAGACCCTCAGACTCTTCTCTCCAGTAAAGTACCAGAAAACCGGAAGTGGTGCTGTGGCTCAAGTAGTAGAGTGCTGAACTTGAGCTGAAGAGCTCAGGGATAGCACCCAGGCCCAGAGTTCAAGCCCCACAATCAACAAAAAGAAAGAAAAACAACTTTGCCTGTAAAGGACGGTGGAAGTGTGTTTGTATATATGTATGTGTGTGGGGGGGAGGGATTGGTAGACATTTAGGGCCCAGCTCAGTCAGAGTTTTAGATGGATTGTCCCAAAGTCTTAGTTCATGGCAGCCGATTCTTGACCACAGGTGAAGTTCTGGGTTGGATGTCGATTATCGGACCTCATTCTCCTCATGGGACAGTTGTGAGTAAATAAGTGACTAATACAGAGGGATCTCTGGAGCAGGGCCAGGCACAGAGGGAGCAGCTGTCAGATACAGTTCCCAACAATTCTGTGAGCATATGACAGGAAGTTGCCGGGAAAGGGCTCAGATGGGGTCTGTTATTAATCATGAAACAGGTGTGGGATTAAGAAATAAAACATGGACCAAGATGGCGACGGGGCAGTAGGGAAACGCCACAGCTCTCTCCAACCACAAAGAGAGTTCGAGTTCCAACGCTTAATCTCCCCAAGAGACCGACAACAACAAAAAGACAAACACTCAGAGAAAAACCAGAGGTGGAAAATAACAAAAAAAGAAAGAGAGGAAAAGAAGAATTTCAGAACAGAGAAGAACGAAGACCCCTCCCCCAACCTTTACTGGCCGCGCGGCAGTTCGCCAAGCCGCCAGCCAGCTGGCCCGGCCCGGCAAGGGCTGCCAGAGCTCCAGAGACACAGGGGGCCACTTGCAGATCACCAGGTACTGGTTCGCAGAACAGCGGATTGCCAGGAACAGAGAAACCTACCAGCCGGGATTCTCCATGAGGATCCCACCCCCACTCCTCACTCTCCACTGGAGCCGAGAGGCTCCATCCTGCCAAAGCCGCCTGGCACCAGCAGCACGACAAAGGAACCTGTCGGCAGACCACCCGCCAGATCGTGATCTCAACGACCCGGCAGGGGCCGCCCAACCCAGCCTGCAACCACCCCAACTGAACTCGGATTGCAACAACAACTGACGACCTACACCACACAGAAACAACCAGCTCCAGGG